>NW_018128155.1:353249-355723 GCF_001952655.1 Monopterus albus
TGGTTAGTGGCGGTCGGGTAGCGCAGGCTTTTATCCTGTCATGGAGCCCTCCTCTCTTGCCCCGTCTGCGTCTCCGTCTCTGGATTGCTGTCCTGGGGTCAGCCTGCTCGCTTGTACCTGGTGCTTCAGGGCCTTCCTGGGGGTGGTGGTGGTTGTCGTCTTTGATGTTGTTGTTGCAGGAGTGGACAATGAGTTGTAGCTCTGGTGGTATGAAACCAGCAAATTCCCAGTGGCTGTGTGAGTTGGCGATGTCCAGCAATGCCTGTCTGTTGTATGTTAGCAGTGCATGACATTTGTGCACTGCAGAAAGAGTAAAACAACACACACAAAAAAAAGAAGAAAAAGCCGGCATTCGAGAGTGGAACGCGCAAACACGTCTACCTCGGAGGGCGCCATCTTGCATTCTCCATTGCCAAATACGTGGCCACTGTTCTGTCTCCTTTGGTGGGAAACACACAACACCACATAATAAACTCTGAGGATTTTGCTGAGAAAGTCAGACAACTGCAGCTAGACTAGGATGAGACCATGGTCTCATATGATGTCACATCCTTGTTCATGCATCCCAACCACAGAGGCAGCCATGCCGTTGAAGAAGGGACTGCTGGAGGATGACATGCTGATCAACAGGACTAACCTCACCTCAGATTAACTATAAACCCTTCTGGAGCTCTGTTTAAACACTGCATACTTCCAGTTTAAGGGTACTTCTATAGGCAAAAACATGATTGTGCTATGGGCTGCTCTGTGTCTCCAACAGTTGCCATGGAAGAATTTGAGGGCAAAGCCCTGTCTTCCTTCACTGGTAAAGCTCCCAGCCACTGGTCCTGCTATGTGGATGGCACATGGGTTAAAATCAGGACCCAGGAAGTGGATGCTTTCACCAAGCATATCAACTCTGTGGATATCAACATCAAGTTCACTCCTGAGGATGTCTGGCCTTTTTGGACTATGTGGTCCACATAGGAGGCGGCAGAAGCCACAAACTCCTAGAACTATAACAAGTTGCTTTTTATTTCATAATTGTTACTGTTGTTATTAGTCCTCATTGTCCCATGCTACTGTTTTGAGTATATCACACCTATCAATCAAACCAGATTAACTGAGAATATAACCTACCCCTCTTCCCCCCTTTCTTTTTCCCTTTCCTCTCTTTCTAATTATTTAATGATTTGTTAATTTCATTTATTTTTCTTTTATGAATATGCGTATACATATATATCTGGGTATATATGTAAATATCTAAGTATGTGTATGCTAAAGTATACAGTATATTCTATTTATATGATTGAAATTGCTTTATTCTTTTTTATTTTTATTTTATTACTACAATCATTCGTTTTCTATCAAACGGTCTTATTTACCCATTCATCTCTCTCCACCATTAACCAACCAGGAGTTTTACAGAGGATGCTCCGCCCTGTCCCCAGCAGCTGGGGCATGCAATCTGGGGTCACTTTTGGGGTTTCTCTGGGGGGCTCAGCATGGGGGAGGAAGGCCCGGTCACTGCTTCCTTTGCCTTAACTGCATATAGCATTACTGGATGGCTGACACCCTCTTCGACAAACTCCCTCCTCATAGTCTGGGAGCTGTCTAGGAGGGAAACACACCACACATTGGGTCAGGTCTCTCCTGTCAAGGTCAGGGGCTGACCCTGAGCTGTTTCAGCCCCAACAATCAACTATTAACATAAACCGTGAGGAACAGTAGAACAAAGGGAGGGTTTAATTTAACCATGACACAAGAGTGCTGCTGTCCTGCTGCCCTGGACGACCTATATTGCAGTATCCTGCTGGTGGTTCGTGGCAGGGCCATCACCACCACACTCCTGTTCCTTTATTTGGTTTAATTTTATTTTTTCTTTAATAAGTACTGAATATCAGTCTGCATAGAGTTGGATACACCCACACTACACACTTTCACACACACAACTTAATTTAATAATCCCTTTGTCTCTTTTGTTAATGTCTGTTGTCTCATCTACTATGTTATGTCATTTGCCCTGTAAATGTGTTATTTTGTGTTACAATAAAAAAAAGAACCAAGAGCTCAGGCCTAAACAGCATTTCCAAACTTTGAAAGTAGCAGGTGATGCATGCGAAGGCCCATGCAGCTTACCATGTATGGTAAAGCATGTCACAAGGAGTAGAGATTACACAACCTTTTTTTAATCTATTTAATGTTTGTATTTACTTATTTCCTACAGTTAATCTAGATAATTTATGTTTTTCTTTTATTCAAAATTAGCGATGTTTTACATGTGACATACTTCCTGTTTTCCTGATAGGCTTTCAGCACAGACATAACGACATGTTTGTAGCAAAAAGCTTAAATAATGATGACTGCTTATCACCATGACACACCATTCATTTCATTAGGGTTGTAATACAGGGGTCGCTGTTTGTATTTCAACAATATACAATAAAAGAATCAGTTTTTATCTCAATTATATATATATGTGTGTGTATATATAT
>NW_018128155.1:358498-363608 GCF_001952655.1 Monopterus albus
AGAGAGAGGAGCACGGAGAGGAGAATGGCTGGTGTCACAGTCACCACCCCGCCACTTGTGGACAAACGAGGGGCGCGAAGTGCTATATGGCAGTACTTCGGCATAAAAACAAATGAGCAAGGAGAGGCATTTAACGTTGATGCGCCATTGTGTAAACGATGTTTTAAAACATGCATGGCTAAGGGCGGAAACACCCAGACCTGCACACTGAGTTCAGGGAACGACAGGTAATTTACTCATGGCATGTACACTTTTCAAATGAAATAGTTCAATAGTTTTAAGTGTGCAACACATGATAAAGAGTTCTTATCAAACATAGAAATTTTTTTTCTAAATTTTAATAAAAAATAAAAAAATGTGTTTTTTCAAAATGTTAAATGTGGTTACAGCACAGTCCTTCAGTGTTTTACATACATATTTAGCCATTTAATATGTTATAAAGACTGGTAACATGCCATTTAAAAACATTGGTCCTACTTAAGACAGGCTATATGTAATGAAAATATATATTTTTTTAAGTTAGAACTTCTAACTTCATACTTTTTATTTACTCACACTGACTGTTCTAATTTTTTTTTGAGTGCAATAAGAAAAGCCTAGTATTTTGAATTTTATTTTGATGTTATTCTAAGATTTTCTATTAAAATAAAGTCAGTAATGACATTTTTTGCCTTCTCTTTTTATCTGAAAAACTATCCAAAAGTATCGAAAGTATCGAAAGTATCGAAATACATTTTGGTACCGGTACCAAAATGTTGGTATCGTGACAACACTATCCTCTACTATGGTGAACACTTTCTTACTTTGTGTATCACACGGCTGGCTACGAGGTAGCTGGCCTTCGAGCACATTTAGCGTCGCCAGTCAGTGACACAATAGATCTTCTCTGTATTTGAAGCCCATTTTCCTTTCTCTTGAAATCATCAACCGGCTTTCCAACTAGCTTTGAATGTTTGGTTTCTAGATGCCGCCTTAATTTTGAAGGCTTCAGTGCTTCATTGGATAGCGTTAGCCCACACTCAACACACTGGGCTCTGCCTCACTGCCTCACTGCCTCCGTTCACAAAGCCAAACTTTATAAAATCAGGGTTGTACTTGTATACAAATTTCGCCTTTTGTCATTTTAAAAACTTCTCCATGTCTTCTGCAAAAGTTTGCAATGGACTTTTTCTTCTTCTGCTTATTGGAGCATGTTAAACACCTGACTGATGCCTCACTGCCACTAAGTGGTAGAAAGCTGCATTGTGGTCCCGCAGCCCTCGCGGCCCACAGATGCAGAATTGAAATTTTTTTTGTGGCCCACTAGTTGGCACTCACGGCCCAAGATTGGGCCGCAGCCCCATGGTTAAGAATGACTGCTTTAGTAGACTTTCACAAGGCACTTCACTTAGTCTTGGTAACTGACCACGGGAGTTCCAGGTGTCCATCTTGATCATGATCTTCAATCTCAGGTCAGCTGTTCTTGGATCAAGCTCATCCAGGCCTGTTATTGGGGCTTGGTACCCAATCTCCAATTGTGGGGGTGATGATGATGATGATATCCCCCCTTGCTGGAGTGCTGGAGCATTCGTGTTGTACCTCGTCAATCTCTCTCTCTCTCTATACACACACACACACATATATACATACATACATACACACACTTACAACAAATATCCAAATAGTCCAATAATTGGGTCCAACCAAAGTAAAAATATTTACCAAATATTACCAAAGCTCAGAAGGCCAAAAAGTAAACACATTTGGGACAGCCCTAATTTTTACATGCCCAGTTAAATTCAGCAAATCTATTTAAGGGTAATTTTCAAGCCTATTATCAAAAAGTAAACTGCATGAAGTAGTGCAACAGCTGTCAAGACATTTCTCTCAGGGAAAGTCAGGGTAACAAGTAATTAAGATTCATCCTCTGGGGACTGCGAAAGTCGCGACAAAACATTTAATTTTCGTCAAGATATTTCTTTTGACAAAGTGATGGACTAAACATCTAACTTTGCCAGTGGGGCTGAAACTATCCTTGACATACCCTCTTTCTGGAAAATATTTCTCTCAATTACTGTAAATGCCTAGCAAGCAACAAGCAAAAGTAAAGAGTGATGTTCAAAAGCAGTGCTTGAGTGAATACTGTGTGTATGATATACTACAGCCTTGTGCTGACTAAGAGATGTACATGTAAACTGCCTGATGTAAGACAAGTACACTTCTTTGCATAGAAGTCATCAACAGAGCAATCATCAGCAAGGGCCCAAAAGTAGCACAGTGTGATTAAAAAACCTGCTATTAATTTATCATAGATGCTGCTGAGAGGGAACTTCAGCTTTAAAACAGAATTGGGACATTTTCTGCCTTATGACTACAATGTATAACAGAGCATGGACAACTATGAAACTGAAATCTTGAGAGCCAATTATAAAAACCACTTAAAGTTGTACCCTTGTGAGTTTTACTTGTTGATGGTGCTAGCTACATCAAAATATACTAATATCTCCAGAGAATTACACTTAAATGAACTGCAGAAATCTCGTTTTAGTGCTCAAGGACACAGCAGTCAACTGGAGTTTAAGGTAGAGCTATAAAGGATAAAATCAAACAGAGGAGGCAGGTTAACATAAAAACATAATATTGCTCTTCCAACACAAGATTTATAGCATCCACTAAAGCCAGCAGCTTTGTCAGAGCAAAACCATCAGCATATGTCATTTCTTGTCTAGTGTTCCCATTTCCCATTGTGACAACTCCTTCAGAGGAATAAAGACAGTTGTGTATAGTGGCAAGTGACCTTTTAGACCCAGTGTGCGACTCATTGTTTTAACATAAAATCCAATGACTAATAAGTGAAAGCACTCTTTTTGATCACAAAACCTTTATCCAGACAGTTTTACTCCTGTTTGCCAACAACAATGACTCATCACTTTAGTTTTGTGCCACCCACCCCCGATTTCTTTATTTTGGTCAGGGTCTTAAGATGATACCCTTTTCCAACTGCTCTCTAAATTACAGCTTCTTTACAGTGGCAACATCCCCACCAGAGCACCAGAGCATGAACGTTATCGCTCTGCAGCGGCACAAGGAGCTCTCTGTTTTAGATCTCTGAGGCTAAACTGTTTTTGTTGCTAACCTTGGGGCCCACTGCACATCATCAAGTAAGAGAAGCCTGCCTAACAGAGCTGCTGTCATGCTCCAACTGATAACTTCAGTCATGACTGTTTTTTCACAGCACAGTGGGATAAAATAGGGGGTGTTTACTGTAGTGTGAGAGAATCTACCACATGTGAGTATATGTTCAGAGAATATCAGTCTGCAAATGTGTGCAGTGTGTGAAATTAATGAAACAATATCAAGAGCTTCCCACACTAGACTGTCCCATGTATATTAATCACCAAACCTGTTTATTTTAACCCAAAATCACATAAAGACAGTTCAATGTCACATGTACATGACTCTGTGTGTTCAGAAGTGGCTATGTAGATTCACTGTGGTTGTGTTGATTCAAACACATACCCATGTAGTAAGCTTTGGTCATTTACAGACTAAAACATGTCTAGATCAGAGTGAAATCATAGATATGTATAAAATCTTTGTCTTACAAAGTTGCTAATGTATATTCCCGCTCTAACTGCCCCAAGGTACAGTGTATGTTCAGTACATATTACAATTTTTTTTGTTTCTCTATTTGTATCTTTGTTCGTGTTTTTGTTGTCACTACAGTTTTCTGAAGCCACCATCCAGTATGGAAGAGCCAAACTACTTACAATAGGGAAACAATATGAACTTTACGCACCCACGAAGCCGGACTTTATTCCACCAGAGTTACACTGGACCACTACGGCTCTCACCATCCCCCCTTTGTGGCCAAGGACATCGTAAACAAAAGAGGGGCAAGAGAAGCTGCCTGCATGCTAGGCTACATGCTAACCCACACAGGCCGGTGCTGCCTAGTCTCTTCCTTACAAACGCCAGGTCACTAACCAACAAAATGGATGAGATTCGGCTGCGGATCGTCTCACGGGGGAAGGACAGCTGTGTGGCGATTATAACTGAAACCTGGTTGGATGACAACATCCCGGATGCTGCAGTGGAACTGGAGAGATGCTCCTTGTTTCAAGCAAACAGGACTGCTAAACAGAGAGGTGGAGGTCTGGCGCTGTACATCCACAACTTCTGGTGCACAGCTACGACCATCATTGGAACACATTGCTCCCCCGGCTTGGAATATCTGGCAGTGAAATGCAGACCTTTTAAAACAGTGAGAGAGATTTGCTCAATCCTGATTGTAGCTGTCTATATACCACCGTGAGCTAATGCTAAATTAGCGCTGGAGGAGCTGTACTGCCTGATCAGCAGGCAGATGAACGCAAACCCAGAAGCGGCTGTGCTTGTGGCTGGAGACTTTAACCATGTGGAACTTAAAGCAGTGTTTCCCAGATTCTACAGATTAATCCATTTTCCAACCAGGGACAATAACATCCTGGATCAGGTTTATTGCAATATCCGGGGAGCATACAAGGCCGTATCAGCTCCACACCTGGGCATGTCAGATCACATCTCTGTGGAGCTGATCCCAGCATATAAACCTCTGATCTGCAGGACAAAACCACTCACCAAAACAGTTAAGGTGTGGACAGAGGAGGCTTCTTCAGCATTACAGGACTGTTTTGAGCATACTGACTGGGGGGTGTTCAAAGAGGGCTCAGACTTGGAGGCTTATACATCAGCTGTTCTGGACTATGTGCAGTTCTGTACTGATGCTGTCCTACCTACAAAGTCCATCAGGGTTTTTCCAAATCAGAAACCATGGTTGGACAGTACAGTGTCACGTCTCCTCAAAGCTCGGTACACTGCCTTCAGATCAGGTGACAGGCTGGCGTATAGCAGGGCCTCGAAAGAACTAAAGAAGGGCATTCGGCTGGACAAACGCAGGTACAAACAGCACATTGAGGGGCACTTCATAAATAACAACACACAGAGTATGTGGAGAGGCATCAAAACAATAACAGACTACAGGGGCACCAACCAGCAGGTCAGCCATGATCCCACCCTCCCTGACACTCTGAATAGTTTCTTTTCATGCTTCGATACACCTGCCAGCAGAGGAACTGTACAACTCCCTCAG
>NW_018128155.1:364361-372727 GCF_001952655.1 Monopterus albus
CCAGCAACTGCGAAGGCTCGATCGCCTCTAAGCTTACGCTTCGTTCTTGGGACACTCAAGAGAAACTGATTTGCTGACCTCAGAGAGCGTGTGGGTGTATGCCAATGAAGCAAATCAGTTAAGTAGGATGGTGCAGAGCCATGAAGGGATTTAAAAACAAAGAGTAAAATTTTGTAATGGACCCGAAAATGGACAGGTAACCAGTGTAGGGAGACTAAAACTGGAGAGATATGTTCATATGTCCTTGTACCTGTTAAAAGACGCGCTGCTGCATTTTGGACCATCTGGAGGCGATTGATAGAAGACTCACTGACCCCAAGATACACACTTAACAAGATGGTGTTCAGATAACAATCTTGTCCTGAACACCAACAAGACTAAGGACGTCATTGTGGATTATAGGACGTCCAGGAAGACAAAATATGCTCCTCTTCTCATACATGGGGAGGTGGTGGAGCAAGAGGATAACATCAGGTTCCTGGGCGTCTTCATCACATCTGACCTGACCTGGTCTCTGAACACATCCTATCTGGTGAAGAAAGCCCAGCAAAGGCTTTTCTTCTTCAGGAAGCGGAAACGCACTGGTCTGTCCTCTTAGTTGCTCACAAACTTCTACAGAGCGACAGTAGAGAACATCCTCTGTCTCAGTGTGACAGTGTGGTACGGGAGCTGCACTGCACAGGACAGAAAGGACTTGACCGGGGTGGTGAGAACAGCTCAGGGCATCGTGGGGAGTCCTCTTCTGGATCTGGACTCACTATACACTGACCGGATCCAGAGGACGGCGGGACGGATTGCTGCAGACCCCACCCACCCAGGCAACAGTCTGTTTGTGCCTCTTCCCTCCAGGGAAAGGTACAGGAATATAAAGACTAAAACAAACAGACTGAGATACAACTTCTTCCCCAGAGCTGTGAAATCAATCACTCCCCTAACCCCTAGTCACACGCACAACCTCCCCCCTATGAACAGACACAGAACACTGGACCTCACATTTCTTCCTAAAGACTGAGATTTGCACTGAGCTGCACCTTATAATGTTACTACACTCTTGCTGCTAACATGCTGCTGAGCTGATTAGGTCCCATACATCCCTTTTAATTTGTTCATATTTTTATATTGACTTATACAATTGTGTGTTATGTAAATAATATGTCTGTCTTTTAAGCAGAGAGCTGCCAGAAAAAATTTTGTTGTGCTATGCATAATGACAATAAAGATTCTTGACTTGACTTGACTCTTGACTAGTAAAACACTGAAAACATTTCCTGCATCTCACACTGCAGAAAGAATTCATATCAAATGAATCAATCCACAATGAATCTGTAAAATGTGCATCTTTTTTTTTTAAGCTTCATATCTATTTTTGTCCCCTCTGCTGCATTTTGTGAAGCATAATCTCTGTATTCAACTGTTTAAATCACAAATCCTTTTGTTACAACTGATCAGGCCGCTTGAGTTTCATCATCACATTTTTCATCTGCAAGGAGCCAGGAAAAAAAAACAAGACCAAAAAAAAAAAAGATAGTGTTAAGATCGCTCAGACATGAAGGTGAGCGAGTAAGAATAGACGGACCCAGGTAGCTGACTTTGGTGCAAGCAGTGCTAATTTATTTACAGTGATAATAACAGGCAGGTAACTAGACAGGTGAAGGGAGATGGAGTGTAACCGGGCGTCAAGCAGCAGCAGGGAAAACAGTCAGTTGTGCAATGAATGATGGTAGACTGGGCTGCGGACGCTGGGGGTCACTCCTGAACTGGTTGTGGTTTGAAGCAATGATGACTGAGAAAACAGAATTAAGTACAGACAGTTAATAACGACTGTGCATTGACCTGTATGGTGGAGACTTGTGGGGTTGAGTAGTTCCAGGTTCGGAGGAGAGGTCCGTGGAGGAGGAAGGTGTAGCAGGGACGGAAACAAGACTATGGAGGCGAGGGAAAAAAAACAGGGCTGGCAGGAGCTAGGGGAAAAACGGGACTTGGACAATGCAACTGGTAGACATAAAATAATGAGAGCAAGGACGGGCCTGAGAGTCGAGAAAGAACTGGCAAGGTGAGCAGGGTATAAGTAGGGAGGAACTAATCAGGTGCAGCTGGTGATTATCAGGGGAGGTGAAGCAGGTGTGCCAGATAGTGTAATCAGGGTAAAGAAGCCAAAACAGAGTGAGGGAAGTGGGAAAGGCAGGTGCAGCTGGGCAAACCTGACAGATAGGCTATATAGAAACTGATGCTCTTACATGAAAACAATTTTTGTCCAGTCCACTTATGCTTTTGGTCAGCCTGGAATAGACTCTTTATCCTCCTACTGTCCTGCTGACAGACAGACAGCTGTTCTGATGATTAAACACTCCAAACATGCCGCTCATGGCTTGCTTTCAGTGTAATCACGCTTTACTAGCACTTAGGCAATGCTTACGCCTTGCTCCAAATGTGTTTTACCAGTTAGTCAAGATTATAGCCTAGTCCTAATTTTGTGCTCCATTTATTTTTGTACAACCTGCTTTTTATTTCATGTGGGCTGGCTGTTATAACACTGCAGTTTCCTTCTGGTATTAAAAGAGCACTGTTTAATCCCAATAATTTTCTAAAAAACAATATCCACTGACAGTGAAAAACATTGTCACTCACAATAATGAGACAATTATCAGATGAATCTGCAGCTCCCCTTAGCTGTACAGAGCATCAGTTTTAGGTCATTGCCTCTGGCTGAGGCGGAACTATAACCACGGCAAGTAGGGGCGCTGTCCACACCCCTACCTCTGAATGGCTAAAAATGTTACATTATCCTGTTTTATGTTTTAATTTGAATTATTGCATTTTACAACCTTAAAACAGAAAAAGTTGAGACGGTAGGTAAAATCAAAATTAAAACTGATGTGTAAATCATCTGTGTACTGCATCACATTGAAAACAATACAGCAGCACATTATTTGATGCAATACCTCATCAGTTTTATTCTCTGTTCAAAATAAACACTCATTTCAATTTTGATGCCTGCAACACATTCCAAAAACGTTGAGACGGTTGCATTTCAGTATTAGTAATGAGGTAAAACAATGAAATGATGATTCCATTTGAAACAGGTGATGTCAATCATGATTTGGTACAAAAGTGGCATCCAGGAAAAGGCTGAGCCCTTTAGGAGCAAAGATGAGCCAAGGACCGCCCGTTTGTCAACAAATGTGTGAGAAAATTATTCCTCAGTGAAAGATAAGAAGGGATTTGGACACGTCACCCTCTACAGTGCAGAACATAATTAAAAGATTCAAGAAATCTGGAGGGATTTCAGTGCACAAAGGGCAAGGACTCAAGCCTATGACTGTGCTCTCAGATCCCTCAGATGGCAGTACATCAAGAATCATTCGTTTTCTTATAGGCGATATAGCCACATGGGCTCAGGATTACTTTGGCACACCTGTGTCAGTCACTACAATACGTAGTTACATCCAGAAATGCTATTTAAAACTGTACTGTGCCAAAAGGAAGCACTATGTCAACAGTGTCCAGAAGCGTAGTCAACTGCTCTGGGCTTGGAGGCATCTGGGATGGACCATCACACAGTGTAAACGTGCACTGTGTTCAGACAAGTCAGTATTTCAGGTACTTTTTGGGAGGAATGGATGCCGTGTGCTCTTGGCCAAAGATGAAAAGGACCATCCAGACTGTTACTAGCAACAAGTCCAAAAGCCAGGGTCTGTCATGGTGTGGGGTCAGCGCCGTTGGCAAAGGTAACTTATACTTCTGTGATGGCACCATTAACACAGAAAAGTACATAGAGATGTTGGAGCAACATACTGTATGTTGCCTTCAAGACGACATCTTTTCCTGGGACGCCCATGCATATTTCAACAAGACAATGTAAAACCTCCTACTGCACACATTACCAAGGCATAGCTGTGGAGGAAAAGGGTGTGAGTGCCGGACTGGCCTGTCCACCATCCCGGCCTGTCCCCAATAGAGAATATGTGGCACATTTTGAAACAAATTGTGTCAAAGAAGACCCTGGACTGTTATGCACCTTAAAACTTGTCAGGAATGAGGAAAAAGTGACACCTGACACATTTAATCACTTGGTGTCCTCAGTCCCTAAACGTCTTAAGTGTTGTGATAAAGAATGGCAACATCACACCGTGGTAAATGCTTTACTGTCCCAACTTTTTGTGGAATGTGTTGCAGGCATCGGAATTTAATCTTTTTTTTTTTTTTTAACAAAGAATAAAATTGTTTTCAATATAATGCAGGACACAGATGATTTACACATCATTGTTTTTTTTATTTTCAGTTTTAATTGATTTGGTGTTGTATATAGAGCTCACCTTTCCTAGACCTTGAGCCTAGTAGGCTAATAGGTTGTTAAAATTAAGACCAAATACATTTAAACTAAAAAACGTCTGCATTGCACACCAGAATGAGGAGCCACAGCAGTTTACTGAGTGGATTGTACCATTTGCACTACCCACCTCTTGAAATGAGTGGCAATAATGCCTGTAAAATGACTGCTCAAGATGTGCAGAATATTTATCATGGCTCCTGCCATATCCAAGTCTCAGAACCACCTCAGCTCAGCAGATCTCTCCTCAATGCCCACTCATAACAACTTTCTATGCAATTGTAACCCTCCCTGCATAGCTAACAGGCTGAGGAGCAGGGGGGCGGTTCCTAACTAGGTTCGATGAGGAGGCTGACTATCTAGGAATTAGGTGGACGTACTATGCACCACAATTTTCCCACCCCAACTAACACAGACCCAAAAAAAGTAAAACAAGAACTGGAAATTTAAGAGGTTGTGTATTGAATTAAATGCTCACTCTTCTCCATTAGCCACAATACATATCAAATAAGCTCAGTGGTCTATTCAACTGTAAAACAACAAAAACCACATAGGACCATTTGACACAGTTCAAGTAATAGTAAATCATCCTATTGTGATAACTCACTTCAGTCCGGGGAACATCAAGTTCCTACCGCAACCCCAATGAATAGCCGATCCGTCCTGTTGCTGGAAGATGAGGACGAGGATGAAGATGGCATGCACAGAGGAATGAAGGTGATGAATGCAGGAAATCCGATGAGTAGTGGAATGATGTCCGATGATGAACAGGGCGATAATCTTCTCCAGAGTATCGAAGCTATCCAGGCAGAACAGTAACACAAAAAAAAAAAAACAGCCTGCACACAATGGGCAGGGCAATTATTCAGCTGTCCACAGTACCCATTAAATCAGTCTCCGATAATTCTAAATCACAACCGTGTGCATCACAAAGTTTAAAATGTGCACTTAACAGTAGTATAACTCATTTCCAAATTACTGACTTTAACCAAGTATATATCACAACATTTACAGCACAATAATACACATAACATTTGCAGTTAATGTCCGCAGTTGGTACCATACAACCGAATAACCATAACTTAATGTGGAAAACATTTCAATAAACAGGGTACCATAACTCATACAACTCAAGTATCAAGTTAGTAATTAATAGTTCATCCCGACTGGTTTTTTTTTCCTCCGGCCTACAACAAAGTTTCTTTACTCAATCCCTAATAGCATTTAAGCTAACAGCTAACTCACTGAGATGTCGTATAGTACAATTTCCAGTTTCCTAACTGTCCTTTGCTCCTCCGAATCCGTAGTTCACAACTCACTTGTCATTTTTCACTTTACAATCTGAGTTACTTCCTCAACTTCAAATAATTCGTGTACTGTATAGTGTCAGTATGTCAGGTGGAATCTCGCTCGGGATATTACCACCATGATCTCTGCCTCGCTGTACCAATGAAGGAAAAAAAATCAATAAAGGAGGAGAGGAAGAAAACTCTCCAACATTACTCCTGACATGGCCACTAAAGGGGCTAACTGACCACAATCACAGAACTAATATTTCTCCTGTTCCCCTAAAGGACCTGTCCACTTTTCATTTATGTAGTCAGTTCTTGACAGTTTGTCAAAACAAATAGCCAATCCCACCATCGCATATGAATCTTCTTTCTTTCCTATGTGATATAAAGTCCACTAGTAGCAACTGGCTACACAATGACAGATGAATTATAAAACAAACAGAAAAATTCTTTTAGTAAGTAGTGAGTTGTGTTTGTGACAGATTATCTTGAATTATAGAGGTTTATTTTGGATCTGAAATTTGGGGAACTTGCAGGAATCATTAAAATTAAAGCAGCAGAGACTGAGTCCCAGAGATGTTCATGAGTCACAATGCAAGCCTGACTCAATTCTAGTCTTTGGAGTCCAAATCAAATCTCAGGTCTCTGATGTTTTCAGCTTAATGTCTATTCCAAGAAGCCTTTTCACCTTTAAATTGTATCCAGTGTATTAGCTATTAAGTGTTTGTAGCAGGTAAATAGTGTGCGCTGACAGAGACCAAAAGTTTCCATTGTTGAATTCTGTGAACCTGCAGATCAGTATAGAACCTAAGTCTAAATACTGATATTATATACTTCCAAGGTAAGGTGGAGACAGGGAGAGCATATCTTTTACATATGTCTCAGCCTTATAAACCCTGTGATATGACAGCAAAATCAGTTGTCACTTTATTCATGTTTTGTTTGTACAAAGCCATCAACTGCAACCATTTTTAATTGTGTTATAAGGTGTTTCTATTAAAGCACATCCACCCAATTCATACCTAAAAGGCTAGGCCAAATAAACACCTCTCAGTATAAACACAACACAGTTAAACAGTAGCACAAACCGCATTCTCCAAAATACTTTGAATCTGAAACAGTTTGAACATTATCACCTTCATGAAGGATCTGTTATATGATAATTGTATTAAACCATATTAATTTTAGCTTGGTGTACCTAATAAAGTGCCAACTGTATAACTACAATATGTTATGTTAAAGGATTACCAAGGATATAAACACCAAACTTTCCTCCTACAGAAACATTAAGACTTTAATGTTCATTATTCATTATTCACAAGCCAAGTCTGGCACCAATGAGACACAGGTTACGACTCAAGTCAAGTGCCCCTCTCTGTGAAATCCAAGCCAAAATAACCTTCATGACATCAGGGTTATTTCAGAAAGCTTCCTCCAGAGCAACACCAGACATTATACTTCCCTTTTCAAAGACTGAGCGGCATCTCATGGCAAGTTTCAGCTCATTGTTTCGCTGTATAGACAGACCAAAAAAAGAGGCAACTGGAGAGTAGCAATGTGACTGTATATTATTAACAATTTTGCTATGTAACTGCTGTAAATAAACAACTATCTCACTGTTGTTTTCACAATTTGTTACCACTGTCTCCAAATGGCCAAAAAAAGAAGTTACTGCAGGTTTAATAAGTTGAAATGTTTTATAGCCATGTAGACTAATGTGCCTCCTACTAAAGTACAGCATTGAAATGCTGTCAAAACCACAATTACATTGTAAACTCCTTTTAATCTAATTTACACACATTTAAAACTAGATGTCTGGACATCTTTTCATCTTAATATTACCAACTGGGAACTTACAGTTTTGAAAGTCAGGTTCAAGGTCACTTATCACCTGCTGAAAACCCATTCCATTAAAATCCTCTACCCCATCATGAAACAACACAGGCGGAACAACAAATGGGCAAATATCATTGTGGACAAATTATACATTGAAGGACAGCTCTATCGCGACTTGAAGATTACCCCTTGGCTTTTGTGATTTTCTACAGACTACCTACCAACCAGTGACTGCTACATTATATGTTAAATAATTCAGCCCCTTTCATCACCCTGGTCCCTTACATCCACACACAGAGCAACCCCTATCCCACACGGACTGCTACAACCATCCCTTGCGCCATCTCTAGTTATTCTGTTTGCGTTTTTGTTTTATCACACCATGTGGAAATGTATACTTGTCTATGTTTTTTGTACTGCTATGCTCACACTCTAACACACATACATACAGGTGCAGCTCAATAAATTAGAATATTGTGGAAAAGTCCATTTATTTCGGTAATTCAACTCAAATAGTGAAACTCGTGTATTATATACATTCAATACACACAGAATGAAGTAGTTTAAACCGTTGGGTCTTTAAATTGTGATGATTTTGCTCACATTTAATAAAAACCCACCAATTCACTATCTCAGTAAATTAGAACACCTCATAAGACCTATAAAAAAACATTTTTAGTGAATTGTTGGCCTTCTGGAAAGTATGTTTTTTTACTGTATATGTACTCATTACTTGGTGGGGGCTCCTTTTGCTTTAATTACTGCCTCAATTTGGCGTGGCATTGAGGTGATTAGTCTGTGGCACTGCTGAGGTGGTATGGAAGCCCAGGTTTCTTTGACAGTGGCCTTCAGCTCATCTGCATTATTTTGTTTCTCATTTCTCATTTTCCTCTTGACAATACCCCATA
>NW_018128155.1:373178-403462 GCF_001952655.1 Monopterus albus
CGTCAGCCCAGGAAAGCGCAACACAGGCCAGCTATGAGATTTCAGCTCTAATTGCCAGGAGTGGACGTTCATTTTCTACAGGGGACTTTGTTAAAGAATGCTTATCCACGGCTGCAAAGCTAGTGTGTCCCGCTCAGGCAAGAGCTTTCTCCCAGATCAGCCTCTCACGGAATACGGTGACTCATCGCATCAAGGACATGGCCCGGGACGTTAAGGAGCAATTCAAAGCAAAGGCTGCTGAATTTGTTGCCTTTTCATTAACGTGTGATGAGAGTACGGACATTTCGGACTCAGCTCAGCTTTTGTTTTTCATACGGGGTGTCTGTGAAAATATGGAAATAACAGAGGAGCTTGCTGGAGTTGAGACACTGCGTGGCACGACTAAAAGAAAGGATTTGTTTGCAGCGGTTGAGAGAGTCCTGGATAAGAATGGTTTGAGGTGGGAGAAAATGGCCGGGATAAGAACAGATGGAGCGCCTGCCATGATTGGGAGGAAAGTGGGGCTAACCATCCACGGCTGCAAAGCTAGTGTGTCCCGCTCAGGCCAGAGCTTTCTCCCAGATCAGCCTCTCAGCTAATTATTACGGAGATGTTTGACCACATAAAGGCCTTTCAGAGAAAACTGCAGCTACTGTGTCGACATCTGTCAGCAGGTGAGTTAATGCCTTGCACAAAATACATAATTTTAATGGTAATGTGATCATGTGATGTGGAGGAACAGAACTGTCAGTTGTATGACATGTGGAATATGACATCACTAGTGAGTGAAAATTGCAATATTTATTGCATTGATAATTATTAATTTCTTTTTACTTCTTTTCAGGAAACCTGGCTCACTTCCCCAGTCTGAGAGAGGTAAACCTGGTACAACAGAAACTGTCTGAATATGCAACACTTGTCAGCAACCTAGACCTGGAGTTTGAAATGCGCTTTCAGGACTTCAGGAAGAATTCAGGTGACATGGAGCTGTTTTCCCAACCCTTCAGCACAAGTGTGGACTGTGT
The DNA here is from genome assembly GCF_001952655.1 of Monopterus albus. Classification (NCBI taxonomy): domain Eukaryota; kingdom Metazoa; phylum Chordata; class Actinopteri; order Synbranchiformes; family Synbranchidae; genus Monopterus; species Monopterus albus. The sequence goes on from NW_018128155.1 coordinate 374,183, forward strand.
CCCTGATCACATTCAGATGGAGCTGATTAAGTTTCAGTGCGATTCAGAGCTGAGGAATAAATTCATGTCACTGGACTTCTACACACATGTCTCACCAGAACGGTACCCAAACATTAGGAAGCATGCACAGGTGATGTTATCTCTGTTTGGCAGCACCTACATTTGTGAACAGACTTTCAGTGTAATGAACCTTAACAAAACCAAAGCCAAAGACCAGCTTCATGTGTCTCACTAATAGTGTCAAACTGCTGCTGTTTGCTGTTAATATGGACATGCATATGGGCATAATTTGTGGCTAAATGTCACTGAAACTGTAGGACATCTACACACATGTCTCACCAGAACAGTACCCAAACATTAGGAATATGTATAATTAGGAAGATTGCCAGGAGTGGACATTCATTTTCTACAGGGGACTTTGTTAAAGAATGATTCATTTGCTTTGTATTTGCTTCCTGTTCTTTGTACAAAGAGTGAAATGTTAAATACCTTTATAATAAACACATTTCAATCAGAAAGTGCACCAAGAAAACACCCCACCCTGATCCAGAAGTACAGAGTTCAGAGAGAACAGTTCCTCCAGTACAATCAACTAATATCCATAATTAAGTCAAAGATTAGTGTAACCATTAACCCTCTACAACCTTCCAAATTAATTGAAGAAATTATGAAAATTACATCCTCCAAGAAAATAATATCCAAGCTGTATAAACTCATATCAAATACAGACATTACCAAAACTCAAATGGGAAAATGATTTAACTCTCCCCTTCAACTCCGAATTCTGGACAGAAATTTGCAATATCGTCTTTTCTATGACCAGCAATGCAAACTTAGAACTTATACAATACCAGACCATTTACAGGACCCATATTACAGAAAGTAAAATGTTCAAAATGGCTGTCACTGACACAGACATCTGCTCACAATGCACTCTAGTTTGCACCGACAATTATTTTCACGTTACTTGGACCTGCCAACCAGTTCATTCCCTCTGGAGAGCAGTGACAGAGAAACTCTCCACCATCTTGGGCTGTAGACTCCCTCCTTCTCCATCACTTTGCTTACTCGGTAATATCACAGACGTTGACCACCTACCAATTAAATCCAAAAACCCACTCCTCATTTCTCTAACTATTGCCAAGAAAACAATCTTTCAAAAAAATCACTACACATAAACCACTGGACCAACCTTCTGACAGAATACATCACATTAGAGAAAATGGCATCCACTCAAGAATAGTTTATTAGTAGTACTGTTATTATCACTAGTAATTTGTTATTTATTTATTTTCTCTCCTCTTCCCTTTCTGGCATTTCATAGACTGCGTAAGTTGGAAATACCCACACTTCACACACTACAACCTTATTTAACACTCTTTATCCTTTTGTAATGTCATGTAACTGTTGTCTTGTCTCCCATATTTGGTACTGTTTTGTTAATGTGTTACTTTGTTTCAATAAAAAAAAAAAACTACTCACTTTGCTCCAGTGGTGTAAAAGTGTATTCCTGGGTGTGTCAGTACACACTGATGTCTCAGCCAGGTGTGGTTACAGCTGCAGCAGAGCACCACACTCTTAAGCAAAATGTCCTGACAGAGGATGAAATGCGAAACAATAGCTGGTCTTACAGTTCAGCAGCTCCATTTCCTGAACAAAATCCTAGTATGTGAACCTGGAGGTGGAATTATACAGACGAGCTGTGGAACAGTTTGAATCTAGAAAAAAAAAAAGATAGAACAATAGACCACTGACACCACTGGTGCTGTTACTGCCAAAAAATGTCTTGTATCAGGGCTAATCACTGCTAGTTAGCATGCTGGAATATCACCTTTCACCCCAGAGCCTGTGAAACATGGAGCCTGAGAGCCTGTAATATAGGTGTGGGTACATTACACTACACCTTTGCTAACAGAAAGTCAGACACTCACCTATAATGGGGGAAAGCAGTACACTGGAGGAAAGGCCGGAGCTGACAGCTCAATAATATTCTTGTTACAAACCTCACTTTTAGCTTTACAGAAAATGTATCAGTTTCAAGAAAATAATGCAATATTTAGACAAATTGTGCTCTCTTCATAAATAAAGCTGCCATACACCCAATAGTGTGTATATACTTGTCCTGTATTAACACTGAACATCACATGCCTGCTTTCTATATCAGATTTCCTAAATGCACTATGAGCAGCAGAGGCCTAGACTAGGCTTTTAAAATCTAACATTTTTGAAATACAGTGGCTCAAGTGGGCTGGGACTGCTGACTATGATGAATGAACCTGCCATTAAATGACGTGGCCACTGTATTCAAAAGTGCAACAACAAGAACAAAAGAGAATACATATGGGAGAAGAAAACAGGGTCACAGCCAAATCAGAATGCTATTGAATCAGAAGGCCTATTGAATTAAAAAAATCAAACAAAGGAAAACATGCATAAAGGGAGGAAATGAGATGAATTTAGTCTTTGTGATCTGACTCACACTATTAGTTTTCCCTAATGTGTTTTATGTGCTTATTTGTGACAGTAACAAGAGTTTGAGTCATGCCAGACACACTGTTGTCCATGCTTGTTCAAGGGTTATTGCATGAGAAAACCTTTTCCCACTGACTTCAAGTGTTCTTAAGTTCCACAGTTGTAGCTGCTCCTATCCATGTCCCCACAGTCATATTGGTCAGTCAGCAGTGGCATTTTAATGTTCAGCTCATGTGTTTATGGTGTCATAGTACATGAGAGGAGTAAATACACATTAGGAGCAGGTTGGGGTGGATCAAATAAACATTGGACTTCTTGTCAGGAGAAAGTTGTTTGAGTCTGGTGTGTGACATTGCTTTTTTATCCATGAGTGTCTTAGGTTCAAGGATTTTATTGTCAATTCACCATATGTGCAGGACATACAGAAAATCAAAATACTGTTTCTCTCTCACCTAGTATTGGGTGCCATAACATTTAGGAACTAAAATAGAATAGAATAGAGAAAGAACTGGATTGACGTATTTAGGATGAATCTAAATGGTACAGCCAATAAGCTGTGACTCAAAACCATGTACAGTCAGTGACAGTAGTGCAAACAATAACAGGAAATTGTCAGGTGGTTCAGCATCACCAGGGCATTGGTGATGAGGTGCAAATAGCATATGAGGTATACATGGACAGTATGACCAACAGCAGCAGATATCCCGACAAAAAAAAAACAGCAGCAGATTTACATATAGCATAACAGACGGTAAAACAGCAGAGGTAGTTTTTTTGTTTCCACAACAGTCAGCAGCAGATTTACCTGTAATATAACAAAAAGGGGGGAATGTACTAAGTTTGTGCACCAGCAGGGGTAGTCTTTTTAAATCTTTTTATATTCTGTGGTTGGTTATGGTCCAGGGGCAGAAGGGGAGAGGTAGTGAACAGTGTTCAGCATGGTCACAGCCTGGTGAATGAAGCTGTTTGTAAGTCTGATGGAGTGGGCCTTTAAAACAAGTCAATTTTTTCCTAAACCTATCCACATAGTTTGTGTCTTAATCACAGTTTGTGTGCATAAAGCAAAGGTATTTACTGACATTTTATCAAGTTACTCCGGTGTGTCATACTGACAATGCAACAACCTAGAGCTGAACATGCTCAAAACAGTGAAAATGACAGTGGACTTCAAGAAGAGCTCACCAAGAAGGCACAGCTTAACATACTCACCAGCACTGTATCACCAGTAGAGTCCTTCAAGTGGACATCCAACATCAGGACCATCACCAAGAAGGCACAGCAGAGGATGTACTTCCTGTGCCAGATCAGGAAGTTCAACCTTCCCCAGGGGCTGCTGATACAGTTCTACAGAGGAATCATCGAGTCTGTTCTGTGCTGTTCCATTACTGTCTGGTTTGTCTCAGCAACCAAACAGGACAGGAACAGACTCCAGCGAACAGTCAGGACTGCAGAAAGAATCATCGCTGCCAGCCTGCCCTCCATGGAGGACCTGTACACCTCACGAGTCAAAAGGAGGGCAGAGAAAATTTCTGCAGACCCCTTACACCCTGGACACAATCAGTTCAATCTCCTCCCCTCTGGATGGCGCTACAAGTCACAACCAGGCACAAATACAGTTTCTTCCCCCAAGCCATCACTCTGATTAACACTTAACTCACAATGGCATGACTGGTCAGTAACCCTCAGTGCAATACCTGTAAATATACCTTGTACATATATGTATTTGTATATATGTATTTACAGGTCTCTATTTATAAGTACCTAATTTTATTTCCCATTCCTGTGCACATTCCTTTTGCTTGTTTGCACATTACTTCTCCTTTCTGTTCTCTCAGCCTTATATTGTTTACTTGCCCATTGCTGCCCTACATAAGGAAGGACATGTATATACACATTGAGAGCCACTGTACCAGAGCCAAATTTCACATCTTCCAACACACCTGGCTAATAAAGCTGCTTCTTTTTATAGTTTGACTGCTTCTCTCACATAGATCTGAGTTGACCTCAACAATTGCTTCATCTAAATCATCAACATGTCTCTTAGCCCCCATCCAGACCAGGCTGCTCAAAGACGTTTTACCACTAATCAACATGTCCATATTAGATCTGACTAATTTTATTTCCCATTCCTGTGCACATTCCTTTTGCTTGTTTGCACATTACTTCTCCTTTCTGTTCTCTCAGCCTTATATTGTTTACTTGCCCATTGCTGCCCTACATAAGGAAGGACATGTATATACACATTGAGAGCCACTGTACCAGAGCCAAATTTCACATCTTCCAACACACCTGGCTAATAAAGCTGCTTCTTTTTATAGTTTGACTGCTTCTCTCACATAGATCTGAGTTGACCTCAACAATTGCTTCATCTAAATCATCAACATGTCTCTTAGCCCCCATCCAGACCAGGCTGCTCAAAGACGTTTTACCACTAATCAACATGTCCATATTAGATCTGATCAACCTCTCTCTATTAACAGGTTATGTTCTACAGGCTTTTAAGGTTGCTGTAATTAAACCTCTACTCAAAAAGCCTACTCATGACCCAGGTGTTCTGGCTAATTATAGACCAATATCTAATCTCCCCATTATTTCTAAAATCCTTGAAAAAACTGCTGCAAAGCAGTTATGTGACCACTTGCACAAGAATGTGTACTTCTAAACTCTGACAAAGCCGAAGTTATTGTACTTGGGACCTTTCCTATCTAACCATATAGTTACTCTGGCCTCCAGTACTGCTGTGAGGAACCTTGGAGTCATTTTTGACCAGGATATGTCCTTTAAATCACACATGAACCAAGTCTCTAGAACTGTCTTCTTTCACCTGTGCAATATTGTCAAAATCAGGAACATCCTGTCTCAAAGTGATGCTGAAAAACTGGTCCATGCACCTGTTACTTCCTGGTTGCACTACTGTAACTCTATCAGGATGTCCAAATAATTCCATAAAAAGCCTCCAGTTAATCCAAAATGTTGCAGCCAGAGTCCTGACAGGAACTAGTAATAGAGATCATATTTCTCCCATATTAGCTTCTTTCCACTGGCTCCCTGTAAAATCCAGAATAGATTTTAAAACCCTCATCATAATATTAATGTCATCATTGAATCTGTGTAGTAGATACAACTTCTGTGCAACACCCTGGAGCTGAACATGCTCAAAACAGTGGACTTTACTAGAAGCCTCCCACCCCCCTCACCATACTCAGCACAGTATCAACAGTAGAGTCCTTCAAGTTCCTGGGCTCCACCATCTCCCAGGACCTGAAGTGGACATCTAACATCAGCATCATCACCAGAAGGCACAGCAGAGGATGTACTTCCTGTACCAGCAGCTGTGGATACAGTTCTACAGAAAAATCATCGAGTCCATTCTTTGCTAATTCATCACTGTCTGGTTTGGTTGCTGAACCAAACCAGACAGGAGCATACTCCAGTAGACAGTCAGGAGTGCAGAAAGAATCATGGGTGCCAGCCTGCCCTCCATGGAGGACCTGTACACCTCATGGGTCAAAAAAAAAAAAGATTTCTGCAGACCCCTCACACCGTGGACACAAACTGTCTGAACTCCTCCCCTCTAGACGGTGCTACCAGTGACGTGCGGTCGGGGGAGGCAGGTGAGGCAGAGCCTCCCCTGTCAATCTTGAAAAGAAAAAAAGTTAACCATAAAATATAATAAATGTTAATATTTGTCGGCTGGTGTGTGTTGTAGGCCCTTTTGCTGTTCAAATCCGATGTTGAAGGAATTTTTTTCAATAAAGAATAGCAGAATTTCCGTATGTCCTGTTCAAATACCTGGAGGAGATGTGCGATGAGGCAGCACTTTGCTGTGCCTCTCGGTGGATCGTGTAATCCTCACAAACTGTATGTGATGCAAATAGTGTGTCGCTGTCCCTCTATATATCGCAAATAAAATGCTTTCAAACACTCTGATTATACGCTCTGCCTTGCCATAATCTGGATAATGTATAAAATGTAGTTCTGTAATGTGTTTAGGCTCGCAGATTAACCATAAAACCCAGTAAAAAAGTTACTCGGTGAGGCAAACAGTATGCCTGCCTCATGGCAGAGGGCGCTAGTGAGCCCACAGATTCGTGCACTACCTACAATCTTCTTCGTGTTTGTTTATATTTCCTTTACAATCCACCTTATCAAAATGGAAGATTACATTTCCAAGATGAGAAAATTCGCAAATCTGGACTTTCAATCAAAACATTTTTGACAGTCTGGAGATTTTTGTCCAGAAGGATCTTCTTTATTGAAAACATTTGTTTTAATATTGGATTTGAACGGTAAAAGGGTTTGTAATACATACCAGCTGACAAATGAATTTCATGTACAAGTAAAGGTAAGACCATAAACTTTTATTATTTCTAGTTAGAAATAAGCTCAACTGGAATAAATTTTAACCTCAAATTTTAAATATGGGTCACGTTTGTGTGAAGAATGCTGATATGAGATATAATACATAACACATTGTCTGTTAACAGACAATTTGTTAACGGTTCATTTGTATTTGTAAATCTGACTGTAAAAGGGTTAGTGCCTCACCAGCTATCAACCTCACCGCACGTCACTGGGTGCTACAGGTCACTGTACACCAAAACAACCAGACACAAGGACAGTGTCTTCCCCGGGCCATCACTTTGATGAACAGTAAACCCATGACTGTATAACAGAACAACAACCCTCAGGGCAATGCCTGTAAATATATCTGAAAAACAACATAAACTGTGTAAACAGAGTATTTCTATGTAGTTTTATTTTCCTATTGCACACTTTTGTTCTCTCACTCTTATCTTGTTGCCTATGGAAGAACACTGTACATAACAGAGACACTGTAATGGAACCAAATTACTCATGTGTTCAACACACATGGCCAATAAGCTAATTCCGATGTTTGCTGATTTAGTTTAGCATGTTAACACCTGTGTGGGTTTTCTCCAGGGACTCTGGCTTCCGCCCACAGTCTAAAGACATGCAGGTTAGTTTAACTGGTGACCCTATATTATCCCATCACCAAGGGTGCCCAATGCAAAAATCATGTCAGATCGCATACTGCGTATGGACTGCAGTGCTGTATTGTGAGCAGCTGAAAGAGGAAGAATATCACGTTAGCACACCAATTTGCAGTAGAAAGGTCAAATGATCTTCAAGGTCATTAGCAGCATTCTTTGGGCACCATGGACAAATATACCCAGTATCAAATACTGTAAATCCAGAAAGAGATCATTTAGTCTGAACCAAAAGGGGTGGATAGACCAACACTGACATACTGTTAACATAACTAAATATGGTTAGTCCCCATGGTTTGACAATCCAGCAATATCTAAATTTAACACAATGTTTAAACAATCAAAGACGCCCTTTAAAAAAAATTCAGATTGAGTACCCCCAAAGTCTGAGAAAGCAAAAGACCTCACGGTGCAACAACCAAATAAAACAGGGCTCATTGTTATGCTTACCGACCCTGCTGATAACAGCCTTATGGGATTGTACTTGCAGGCTGCTGTTAGTTGTTCTATCCTGGCTTGTAGCTCATTCTGATGAGGTCAAACTTGTATTAATTCTGCATAACAAATCTTACCAGTAGAGGAAAGAAACCAACTTTTCACAACATTCAACTATTACTTCTCTTTTTATAGGCTATGAATACATAGCAGCACTGTTATCTAAAGAATTCTCAGATTGATATCCAATTTGGGGGGAATGTGTTGTATTCTTCTCTCTTGTGTCAGAAAAGGGGGGGGGGAATAAAGAAGCTTCTAGTGCTACAGCTTTTGAGTATCTAGCCCATTCCTCTCAGTCCTGGGGTTTCACTCAAGCAGCTGATGCCTGAAGTGACAGCTTCACCCTGCACATATGCTGTACTCCAATAGCTGGGCAGTAGTCACCAGACATGAATGCAAACAGGAGACCAACTCAGTGACAACAGAAGAGAACATTCATTTGGGAAGTGTCTCTCTCTAATGTGTGACAATTTGAGGTGAAGCGTTACATGGAAATGCCCTGCAGCTGTTCTCCATTTGTAAGAAATATACTATACATTCATTATTTTTCAACAGATCAAACATCCATCTGCTTACATGTTGGCTTCTCCTAGCTTGTTCTGGATTTATCTGTTGTGTTTTTCAGTGCACCCACCAAGTGATTTAATGGAGTCGTAAAGGAGAGTTTTCTGGAAAAGAAACAAGCTCTAGTTTTCCCTCACGCAGCAGTTGCAATGGTGAGAGTTGTGCAGAGACACCAGAGAGTTTTAGGCTAAATCCCAAGTGATTTGTGTGGATGCATCCACACTATGTTATCCTTTTCTTTAATTATTATTATTCTGGTTTCTTCCGTCTGGTTTTTGGCACTTAATTTCTTCAGCATACTTTTAACCATTCAGATATCAACATGTTCAGCTCTTTAAGGACATTCCTGTACTTTTCTTTTTTATAACGTTTATACTTTTTAAACTATTTAGTGTTTTTCAGCAATTTTTTGCCCATTTCAAATGAATGGGAAAATTTTACTTCAGCAAAGTTTCAGCTATTTCAGGTATCAAAATGTTCAGCTCGTCAAGGATATGCATGCTTCTATTCAGAAGTTTTCTAAACTTCATACTTAGCTTTATTTATAAATATTTAGCTTTATTTTGAAAATCTTGCCCCATTCAAATAAATGGGAAAATTCTACTTCAGCACACTTTCAGCTATCAAAATGTTCAGCTCCTCAAGGACATTCATGCTTTTCTTCAGAAGTTTTCTGAACTTCATATTTTGAAATATTCAGCTTTATTTTGAAACTTTTGTACCATTCAAATGAATGGGGAAATCTAACTTCAGCATACTTTCAGCTATTTCAGGTATCAAAATGTTGAACTCTTCAAGGACATTCATGCTTCTATTCAGATGTTTTGTAAGCTTCATACTTTTGAAATATTTTGCTTTATTTTGAAAATCTTGCCCCATTCAAGTGACTGGGAAAATTCTACTTCAGCATACTTTTGGCTAGCAAAACCATTCAGGTGTCAAAATGTTCAGCATTTTCAGGGCAATCTTTCAGTACTCAGCATCCATACGCATTTTCTTCAGAAAATGCATTTCTCTAGTTATTATTATTAGTAGTAGTATTCTGGGATCTTCCACCCTTTTTTTGGCACTTTATAAGTCCAGCATACTTTCAGCTATACAGGCCATTGAGGTCTTTATCTGTTCAACACTTCAAGGACAGCCCTGCTTGTACTCAACTTTTTTGGGAGCTCAAAGTGCTGAGTCAATGACACAGTCTTGGAGTGCCATGTGGTGGTCCATAAAATGCAGCGCAATTGGGACATGCCCCTACTTAATTCCTCTCTCTCCCTCTCTCTCTGTCCCCCCCCCAACACACACACACACACACACTCACACCTACTTGTTTTACCTACTTTGTGGGGTCCTATTGGACTATTTTCACATCTAAATAAGTTCAACATACCTTCAGCTAGAAAAGCCATTCAGGTTATCAAAATGTTTAGCTCTTCAAGGCCATTCCTATTTTATTGCATCTCATCCTTCAAATTATTCAACAAAGTACTTCAGCCTTTTCTTCTCATCTTTCAGCTGTTTCAGCAATTGATTTCAGGCATTTTCAGGTTGATCTTTCAATAAAATGCAGTGCAATTGGGACTAGAGTTGTTTTTGGTGGCCTGTTTTAATTTTAGTTTTAATCTAGTCTTTGTGTGAAGCTGTCATTTTAGTTTTTATTAGTTTTAGTCACGTTCATACTCTTTTTAGTCTAGTCTAGTTTTAGTCAATGAAAATTGTATTTTAGCCTCTTTTTAGTAATGCAATTCTATTTAACCCAGTCAATATAGTATAAGTACCTAGCAGTATAGACGAAATGAAAATTTTCTTTTAGCCAAACCCATTTCAAACAAGGTTATCTTATTATATTATTGTTACGTTATAGACTCAAGAATACATCCAACACACATTTTGTGGCCACATTTCTCCCCATCTTTTCCCACAACACATTGTTTTCTTTTTCACTTCTATGTAATGAAATTTTTTCCAAATATCGTTTCTTCTTTTTCTCCAAATGACGAACTCCGGCTGGCCGGCCATTGGTCCCTTTCTTTGTGTCAGACTTAACTTTGTTTGTTGTCGTCTTCTAAATAATGCCGCGAGTGGGACTTAAGGAAGTGATGTCACCTGCGTCTGCAGGTGTATATTACATTAAATGTATATTACATTATACATTTAGTTATAGTCATCGTCACATTTTCGTTGCGTCTTGTCTCGTTTTCGTCACGCGATAAAGGTTCGTTGATGATGATATTTAGTCATAATTTTTGTTGACGAAAGCAACACTAATTGGGACATGCCCCCCTTCAGCTAGAAGAGCCATTCAAGTATCAAAATGTTCAGCTCTTCAATGCCGTTCCTACTTTATTGCATCTCATCCTTCAGATTATTCAAAAAAGAACTTCAGCCATTTCTTCTCAACTATTTCAACAAAGAACTTCAGCCATTTCTTGTCATCTTTCAGCTGTTTCAGCAATTGATTTCAGGCATTTACAGGACGATCTTTTAGCATATTAGCATCCACACGCATTTACAACAGGAAATGCATTTCTCTAGTTTCCACTTAATTTTTGAAATTCAGTTGCCTTCCATTCCAAGCTATTTCATGCAAGCCAGAACTGAACAGGAATTGCCCCCTTTCTATTATCTTTGTGTGGAGTTTAAAGAAACAGTCCTAGTCCCATTCCTCCCACCTCTCTCTCATAATTTCTCTTGCAAAACAAGAATTTTCTAACATTCTCAACTCTAGGAGCCTTCTGTGCATGTTGAGCTTCTCCCCAAGGTAAAACTGGCCTACTTCTGAGTGCATCCTCAGCATCCATCTGCCAAACACATAAATTGCATTTGCAAGTTATCTCATCTGTCAGAGCAGGCCTATCAATTTCACTGAGCAGTCTCGACAGAAGGCATTAACCCTCAAGCATCATTCTGGCATCAACCATTGACAGAAAATAACTGCTAGTGGTATCAGCATAGAGAGCACTGTTGGCAGCTGTGCTGAGACTGTTAGTGAAGAGAAACGAAAGACCTGAATAACAATGAATACCAATTGGAATTATAACTGTTCATGTTGTTCTCTGGATAGAATATCACAATTACAGTTTTAAGAGACAATAAACCACATTGGAAGGCAAACAAACTAAAATAGAAACTATTGTCTAAACTTTTATTAGACTTCCAGCCAACATCCAAAAAGCCTAAAGCACTGCAATAAATATTTTTATATAAATAATATGAAGTACCAAATGACAATGTGAAAATCATGTGACAAAATTCACATTACAGTTTAAATACTGCAATTCAGTGATTTGGTATTGGACGTGTGTAAAACTGGGGGACTTAGATGTGGAAAACACAAGTCGAAGCCTGAGATCTTTACTTTTATACCATCAGTATAGAAAGTTTGACCTGCAGGTTTTCCACATTGTCATGTTTCAGTCTCATCCTTAATTAAATGGATTTCTTTTTGCCCTGTCTACATGCAATGCTTCAGAATGACAAAGTGAAAACAGACAGAGGGTTTTGTTAATTTACTAAGACATATCCCATTTACATAAGTATTCTGACCTTTTTATGACACTTGTAAATGATCTCTGGAGGGTCCTACACTCCAATCAACAGTCATTAAGATGCTTCTACAGCTTGATTAGAATAAACCTGTGCTTAATTTAATATACTGGATACAATTAGGAATGGTACACACCTGTTTACACCTGTCTCACAGTTGATGGTGTATGTCAGAATGAGAACAAAACAATAAGGTTCAGAGAACTGTCCACAGACTGGTGAGACAGGATTGTCCACAGAAACAGATATTGTGCAGAATACATGAAAATTTCTGCAACACTGAAAGAACAAAGTAGCCTTTATTCTCAAATGGAAGAGAATCAGAGAGCAAAAAAGCAAACTCAGTTCAGAGTTTTTGGACTTACTATTATAGCACTCTACTGGATATATTTCAAACTCCACACTCCTTTTGTCAAGGCAAGCTTCGTGCTGAAAATGGTCTTGAAGCACAATCTGAAATAAACCTGATGACATAATCACGACCCTGATGACATCACTAGAGCTTTTTGTCCAGCTTTAATCTCCTCCAGAGTCACAGAAGATACTGATAAAGTAACTTCTTCCCCACCTGAAGAACAGTGCTAAAAGACCTCTGAACCTCATGTGGAAATATGTTATGACTAAATCTTCAGTTTAAAAAGCCTTGAATATTTATTTTTATTCAGGTTTCCATGGGGTCTTCGTGAAGACATTTCATTCATTCAAAGTTAGAGTAGTTTTGGTTGGTTCACATGGGAGGTTTCTGTATTTATGTCTCCCTCTGCTCTTCTCACTGGTTCGAAGTGGGTGGGTTTCTGTTAGAAAATGTGATGTAGCCTCCCAATCCGGATTCAGCAAGCAAGTCTTGACGAAACAGATTAGCTGAGGCTTTGACTGTTAAAAGCTTATGAAATACCTACTGTTTAATTAAGGAAATACATTTCCAGGAATAGCAGATTTTTTTTTTATTATTAAAATTAAAGTCTGTTATTCTTCTGCGAGAAGATCTATTTTTGGTCTATCCAGAGATAATGAGCTCGGGGGAAATAAATGTCAGTGACCAAGCCAATAAAACACTGTTAAATCTCTTAAGTAAACCACGGAGCTTTGTTGAGGGGTGCCTCGACACTCAAATCGTCCCCAATGTGATTTTTAGCAGCCTAACAACCACTGAGATGTCGATCGAAGCCCCATCGTTGGAGTGAAGCGTCGCCTCCAACTGCAGCCTTAGCCTTGCGCTTTCCACGGTGCTGAACGGTCCTCACTGACGAGCGCACTCGGATTTCTTGTTGGGATCCCGACAGTGCTATGCTACCACTTGTAATACAAGAGGGTGGTGATTCCAGTGTGTGCTGGCATTACACTGCTGCCCACAGTGATTCATGGCGGCCATCAATGTCTTAACCAGACACATAGAAACCAATACTTTCTCAGGACATGAATGACTGCTAGTCTAATAAAAATTATCAGCACACGGGGGACATATGAAAAGCCTCTATGTAAAACACGCCCACACACAACGGTCCGTTGTGCAACTTAAAAGGGGTTTAGAGTAGACTGATCTCTCCTTCCCGTCCTTTATCTCTCTCTCTCTCTCACACACACACACACACTGGCAGACCTACAAAACGCGTGCTTTTTTATACACACTCAGGATTAGTATGCGTCCGCGCACAGCTATCCTGCCTTTCAGTTTTCTTGATTTCAGTGCAACCTTTCCCCACACATCATACTTAATTTCAAAAAAATGAATAAATGAAAACAACAAACGCAAGTAGGTAGCTCCACTGCTCTGAACAGATTTCCATCTTCTTTCTCTAAACATATGTAATTGGCTAAGAGTGTGAACCTTCTTCCAGCCCCAAAACACACTGCCCTAAGTAATACAGAGCTTGTGAGACGTTGGTGGTAACCGCAAACGGTATTTAGCATGTTATTCAAATCGGCGCACTAGTTTGCTGCAAAACGATTTGAAAATGAGCTGTAACCACATCACACAGGCTACTGATGTAAAAGCAAAATAGACTCCTCACTGTAAATCGACACTGAAGAGTGCATCACACAGTTGAGGTTATTTCTTACCTTCAGAGATGGACGAGTATTCAGTGTGTGCTACCGCAGGCTCTGTCTCCGTTTCCCTGGTTCCAGGCTATAGCCGCTCCCTTCCCCTTCACCCACTAATTCCAGGAGATAAACTGCAAAACCAGTTGTCTACCCAGACACATATCGCTTCTTCTCTCGCGTTCCTCTGTCTCCTTGACAAATTTCCCCTGTGCTCTGGAAACCTGCGCTTTTGACGCGACGATTATCTTCACAGCATATTTTGTAGTTTTCCTTTCAAGCAAAAATAACAGGGTCACTGGTGTGTGGGCTCATATTTCAAGGCGGGTTTTTAGAGAGTGGTGCTACATCGAACTGGCATTTTCTCCCTGCGGTACCCCGATACTTGTCAGTGAAAACACTATGTCGTTGTGTTTTCCCCCTAAGCGCTCCAACATGAAAGTAAAAAAAAGAGGAAAACTGTACAACCAAAATAAACTTTGTTTTCTCCCAGTAATTCGAGTTATTTGATTGTCCAAAAGAGAGCAAGCAGATGTAAAGCTGCGAGGTGAATGCGCTAGCGGCAGATTAAGCCTAGACGGCACAAATACCATGAAGTCTCACAAAGCCCACCGGGAGAAGGCAGGTCAGTCAGAACTATAGCGCCTTTACGCAAACAGACTGGGGCGAGTTGGTACCAATGATTATGCTTGAAGAGCCACTTAGACATGGTCCGCAGCGATTACCATGTTGTCTGCGGGAGATTAATGACCGACCACGGATTAGTCCGTGCTCACAGAAACAGAGTAGCCTGTCAGGCTACTTTGGTCTTATATCGTCTGTCAAAATCGCACTCTTGTGCGTTGTTTCCCCGCTGCAGGAAGCTATAGAAGCTTTGTTCAGTCTCCAAACTGCTGGTTGCATTCTGTCCGACCTTCAAAAATCAGACGGATTCCCTTTTCTTGTTGGAACATTTCACAGTAAGGGGCATTCAACCTCGATAAGGAATAAATCAGGAATTAACGAAACAAGTGGGTACTCAACTGAACTGTATGCTAGGATGTGACTTTAGAACAGATGGTCACATCAGTGTTTCGTGGTGGTGGAAAGTAACCCCCCCCTTTTCGGCTATATAATAGGTGCCTTTCAGTCAAACTTTACACACCATTGAAAGAGATTCGTTTGTAAAAATGATAGTGTCAACTGCCTAACAGTAATAGAATATACAGGGACAACTCTGCATAATGAGTAGCCTTCTTTTACTTTAAATTCTTATGTTAAATGATTCGTTTCTCCAACATGTTTTACTTATGAGCCATTAAAACAATGTCTATTGACCTACTGTGCAGGTGGCTTCCTTTTGGATGAAAAAGCCCCCCCAAATTATCCTATAGTCAGAGTAAAATTAGCCAGTGTTTCAAAAGAAATATGCCAACATTAGGGTAAAATGTTTATAATTATTTTTGGTAACAGATCTTTGAATTCTGCTTCACCATTTAAAAAAAAAGTTGATTGAGGATACGTATTACCAAACTGATACAAAACATCAAAATTACTTCTCTTTGAAAAAAAAAATGAAGCACAGAATCAGAATCAGCTTTATTGGACACATGAGTAATTTGACTCTGGTACAGGGGTTCTCAATATGTATGTACATATCCTTATGCAAGGCATAATAATAGTAAATAATAATAATAATAGCAAAGGGCAAATAAACAATATAAGGCTGAGAGAACAGAAAGTAAGGAAGTAATTTGCAAACAAACAACATAATGTGCATTAGGAAATTAGGTAAAAATAGAGCACTTAAAAATAGACCTGCATATATATGTACAGTCTAGATGTAGAATTAAGCAAACCATAATCAACTGCATTCTTCAGTTAAGCTGAGTGAAATAACATCTCATCATAATTGTCAAAGTTACCGTCAGGTTCATTTTGAGGGAAATTACTCATGCTTGCTCTTTTTGTTTGTGTCTTGATATTTAGTAGATGTGATGACAAATAAGCACCAGCATAATAGGCAAACATTTTGAACAGTCTTAGTAAGAAAAGCAAAGTGTTATGGTTAACTTATGAGGACCCAATTGCAGAAGCAAGACAAAAACTGGGTGAAAGGAAACTAGGATAAAGTTAAGCACAGGAGAAGGTACAGTAAATGAATGAAACACAAGACTACAAAGGTAAGAAGAAAAATTATGGCCTAACCAAAACAACTAATGCAAACTGAGACCAGGCAGGTATTGCACAAAAGTAGAATTAATAAATCCAAGATAAGACAAAGTGGGGCTTGACCTACTTTGCTAAGTGCATCCTGGGTTAATGCGTTTCACGATGATGTAACCTAGGTTATTTTGGTGGTATGTGTATATATCTATATATACACATACACATATATATATTTTTTTTATCCTGTCCTGTTTTATTAGTTCTCTCCAGTGGGCTTAACGTTGGTTGCCAAGCATTGTTTTCCCATGCCCCGTGAATGCACCATGGTGTAGATGGCAGCATCCTTCGATTTCCGGTGGAAGGAAAAAAAAAAGGAAAAAAAGGGAAGAAAAAACTTTCTTCTCCACTCTTCAGGGTTGGAGGAAAGAAGCATCTTGAAGAAACGCTGTTTTTTGAGCTCCAAAATACTAGTTGAGGTGTTGTTCCTGAGCACCAAAAGTGTTATGTTAAGTCCGATGATGTGAGTGTGAACTCATTGAAGAATATCCTGGCTGTTTTTTTTTTTTTTTGGTAGAGTCTACTCCTAGAGGAGCTGAGTGGCGCCATCCATGGACTGCATGCCACCTAAGAGGCCTGCGGAGGATACTCCAGATTCCAACGATCACCTGTTTCCAGGAGGGTGGTAGGATCACAGAGGATTTACGTTTTTTTCTATTGAGATCTCAATATTTTATTTGTTACTTTTGAATTAATTTTTTTGGGTCGAACCTGATACCATACAACTGACGCGTCAAATTGGAAAGAAGTGACTGAACTGCACCTTATTGGGATAATCTGTTTTTGGAATATTGTTCTTGTTCAGGCCCAGGTCTGTTTGGGAAGTGTAAGAGTCTTGTTGTTGAATGATACTGGTTAAGTTTTTTTCCTGAAATACATTTATTTTTGTTATAAGTACGTGAGTGTGTGCCTTATTGGGGATGGAGGTTTCTTCTCCTCACTCTGTGTAGAGTGCCATCACCAAGCTCCTTGTGAACCCAAGATAACTGTACCCTATTGTGTAGATATAGACCTTCGGTTGGTTTTCATTCATCAGATTAGATATTTAGAGAGCATTTGACAGCTAAATTTAGAAGGGTGACAGCAGAGAGAGAGGGACTTACATACATTAGCGAGTAGTGAGTCCTCATTTGTTACAATGACTACACCAGGTTGAGGAGGTATGGCGAGGTCAAGACAGGTCTAAGTAATTTGGAGGAATGTTCACAGATTTCTTCAACAGATCACAAGGTCGATCACAGATTCACTGATGCTGACACAGAAACTGTGTTCCATTTGGCCGTGCTGACACAGTATGTTAAATAGTGTTGTTAAAGTGAATGGAGACCATGCCTGACCAGGAGAAACAACACCATGCTGGTGGAGTTTTTGAGCACACACATCAAAGATCCCGTTTCTTTCTAAAATTCTGGAAAAAGCTGTTGCTAAGCAGTTATGTGACCACTTGCACATGAATGATTTGTTTGAGGATTTTCAGTCAGGTTTAAGAGTCCATCATAGTACAGAAACTGCATTGGTGAAAATCACCAATGATCTTCTCCTAGCCTCAGTCAGAGTATTGAAGATGGGTCATGGCTGGGTGTTCCAACATGACAACGACAGCCAGGATAACCAAGGAGTGGCTTCGTAAGAAGCATATCAAGGTTCTGAAGTGGCCTAGCCAGTCTCCAGACCTCAATCCAATAGAACATCTTTGGATGGGAGAAACCTGACAGATCTAGAGGAGATCTGTGTGGAGGAGTGGGCCAAAATCCCTGTTGCAGTGTGTGCAAACCTGGTCAAGAACTACAGGAAATGTTTGACCTCTGTAATTGCAAACAAAGGTTTCTGTACCAAATATTAACACTGATTTTTTAAATTCTGTCTCTCAGAGTGGGAATGCACCTACAATGTGAATTTCAGACCCCTCCATGATTTCACAGCCATTCGTGTGGGTCCTGGTACCATCCATATTTTGCTAGCAGCTGAACCAGGGGCTTCACCCATCAGAGATGAAAACCATTCAATCTGGCCATTTTTGGATGTGGTTGGCTGTGGGGCTCCTCCAGCACTGGGATCTGTAGTTTCTTCTGCTGCATGCTCTGAGTCCTCATCATCGTCAAATTCACTCTCATATTCAAAGGTTTCTTCAGTATTGTCCTCATATTCAGAGACATCCTCTTCTTCACTATCTGTCACGCTCTGCTAAAAATATAGTAGCTCTAAGGCCTTCTGAGCAGTGTACCTTTTGCTCATGGTGCTGGACAATTGAAGATAAAATGACACACTGCAATCAAGAGCTATTTATATGTAAATATAATGTATAGTCCGCATAGGTTCAGGTCAACAGCTTTTTTTCTTTTGTCAGTTTTCTTTTAGTAAAAATCTTTAAAAGGGTCAATTTGACCTGGACACAACACAAGGGTTAAGATATGATGTAACCTTATCATTAAGGGCTTTGTATGTTAGTAGAAGGATTTTAAAGTTTATTCTAGATTTTACAGGGAGCCAGTGGAGAGAATCCAATATGGGAGAAATATGATCTCTCTTGCTATTTCCTGTCAGTACTTTGGCTGCAGCATTTTGGATTAACTGGAGACTTTTTGGGGAATTATTGGGACATCCTGATAGTAAAGAGTTACAGTAGTCCAGCCTGGAAGTAACAAATGCATGGACCAGTTTTTCAGCATCACTTTGAGACAGGATGCTCCTGATTTTTGCAATATTGCGCAGGTGAAAGAAGGCAGATCTAGAGACTTGGTTTATGTGTGATTTAAAGGACATATTCTGATCAAAGATGACTCCAAGGTTCCTCACAGTAGTACTGGAGGCAAGAGCTACAGTGCCTTGCGAAAGTATTCGGCCCCCTGGAACGGGTTTTTACACCCGAGCACAATGACCTCAGTTTTGTCAGAGTTTGGATGTAAGAAGTTACAGGTCATCCAGGCCTTTATGTCTTTAAGACATACTTGAAGTTTGACCAGCTGATCTGATTCATTTGGCTTCATAGACAAATATAATACCATGGGCAAGACCAAAGAGCTGTTAAAAGACACCAGAGACAAAATTGTGGACCTCCACAAGGCTGGAAAGGGCTACGGGGCAATTGCCAAGCAGCTTGGTGAAAATAGATCAACTGTTGGAGCAATTGTTAGAAAATGGAAGAGGCTAAAGACGACTGTCAGTCTCCCTCGGACTGGGGCGCCATGCAAGATCTCACCTTGTGGGGTATCACTGATGATAAGCAAGGTGAGGAATCAGCCCAGAACTACAAGGGAGGAGCTGGTCAATGACATGAAGAGACCTGGGACCACAGTTTCAATGGTCACTGTCGGTAGAACACTACGCCGTCATGGTTTCAAATCATGCATTGCACGGAAGGTTCCCCTGCTCAAGTCATCACATGTCCAGGCCCGTCTGAAGTTTGCCAAAGACCATTTGGATGATCCAGAGGAGGCATGGGAGAAAGTCATGTGGCCAGATGAAACCAAAGTAGACCTTTTTGGTCTAAACTTCACTCGTCGTGTTTGGAGGAAAAAGAAGGATGAGTTGCATTCCAAGAACACCATCCCTACTGTGAAGCATGGGGGTGGTAACATCATGCTTTGGGGGTGCTTTTCTGCGAAGGGGACAGGACGTCTGCACTGTATTAAGGAGAGGATGAATGGGGCCATTTATTGTGAGATTTTGAGCAACAACCTCCTTCCCTCAGTCAGAGCATTGAAGATGGGTCGTGGCTGGGTCTTCCAACATGACAACGACCCGAAGCACACAGCCAGGATAACCAAGGAGTGACTCCGTAAGAAGCATATCAAGGTTCTGGAGTGGCCTAACCAGTCTCCAGACCTCAATCCAACAGAACATCTTTGGAGGGAGCTTAAACTCCGCGTTGCTCAGCGACAGCCCCAAAACCTGACAGATCTAGAGGAGATCTGTATGGAGGAGTGGGCCAAAACCCCTGTTGCAGTGTGTGCAAACCTGGTCAAGAACTACAGGAAACGTTTGACCTCTGTAATTGCAAACAAAGGTTTCTGTACCAAATATTAACACTGATTTTCTAAGGTGTTCAAATACTTATGTTCAGCAGTGCAAGACAAATAAATTTTTTAAAAATCACACAATGTGATTTCCTGAAATGTTTTTTTTTTAATTCTGTCTCTCAGAGTGGGAATGTGAATTTCAGACCCCTCCATGATTTCTAAGTGGGAGAACTTGCAAATTCGCAGGGTGTTCAAATACTTCTGTTCCTCACTGTACAGCCACAAGGTGCTGGCTAGCTCCCCTTCAGAACCACAGACCTCCAGGGACCCTGCGCTTTGCTCTCACCCACCCCAGAAATAGTGCTCCATAGGCGGACAAAAGGCGCTGGCTAGTACACCACAAATACTGCTACAAAATCGGCCACAAGGTGCTGGCTAGCTCCCCTGGTGAACCACAGACCTCCAGGGGACCCTGCACACCAGTTGAACCTGTGTACCCACTCTTAAATACTCCCCCCCAGGCTACACAATTCAAAACCACCTGGCCACAACTTTGTGGCCCTGGTACTCCAAATGGAGTTTCATGCCCCTGGTACTATGCTATGTGGTAACAGAAATTTTTCTAAGTGCTGTCAGCACTTAGAGATTATGAGATCAGACAGTGGAGTACCAGGACCACGGGTGAGAAAATTTTCAAAGTTCAAACATAGTGTACCAGGGACATGAGAGTCAGAATATTTTCTAGGTCCCAGGCAGGGACCCCCCACCTTTCTCTCTGTCTAGGCAGAGAGCTACAAACATGGCCATGCTGTACTGCACCTCACCCACGGGGAAACACGCCTCCAGGGACCCCCTGCCTCTCTCTTGGCCCTCACACTGACCACAGCTTCACTGGGCCAGGCTCCCCTGCCCGGCACACACACACCTTTACACCAGCCTCACCGGGCCTGGGGCCCCCGACAGCCCGAGCCCAAGTCTCACCTCACCCAATGCCAGTCTGGGCTCCTGCTGCTCCACTCCTCCACAGACCCTGCGCACCGGTCATTACGAATCTGATTTGCCGACTTCCCTTATCTACCTTGATCTAACATGCCAGAGGCTGTTCACGTTGGAGACCTGCTGCGGATATGGGTATGGCCTGGCGCAAGATTTACACCTTCTCCCCCAGATTTTCAAGGGCCAGCAAGAGCTCACCGTACGCCGCTGCAACTGTGATGCTTTCCAGGGCATGGGCCCCTCTCTCAGGGCAAACCCATTCCAGGGTGCCCTGCCCTTCACAAATAAAAGAGAACCCTCCCTGGGGCTCCCGCCATCTTCTCCAGGATCATTTGCATTGCTGCACCAGACGCCTCGCTGCACCTGTGTCCGCCACTCCAGATTCGGGGAGCTGAACCTGACTCCCTTTTGATCAGCCAGGGGCGACAAGGCCATCACCCCAGCCTTCTGAACGGTGTTTCCCATCTCTTAGGACCAACTGACCCATGTTCAACTGCTGTTCACATGGAACCCTTCTCCACTTCGGCCTTCAAAGTTCTTGTTTGAATATTTGCTACTACCACCAAGATCTGCACCCGCACCGGCTCCACCCGGACTCGTGCCCTAGGCTTCCTACTCATCACGGCGTAGCCCTCGCAGCTCCTGCTGCCGGCGATGGCCGAGTATGGGCCCGAAGCTCCAGTGCCATCAATTTTCAGAGCTAGTTGATTCGGCAGGTAAATTGTTACACACTCCTTAGCAGATTCTGACTTCCATGGCGCACTGAGGACTGTTTGCCCAAGCTGGCAGTTACACGGGAAGCGAGGGGCCCCGTCCCTTCTGGGCACACCCCAGCGAGGGGGTGCAGGGGAGAGAGGGCGCAGCAAGCACTGAGTCCACAGCCCCAGGAAGCGGCGAGGTCCGGGCGGGAGGGCGCTGTAAAGCACGCAGCCAGAGCCACGGGCCACCTTCACCCCCAAGCCCTTCCAGGCTGACCCGGAGCTGGTCGCAGCACACCACCGATGGAGGAAATGTGCCCGGTGCCGAGGAGGGGTCCCGCCGAGGGGATCCTCCCACAATGTGCAGCTGCCCCTTGCCCACCGAGATGAATCCCCGGGCAGACTTTGTGGACCCCAGCCATTTACCTCTCAACGGTTGGGGGGACGAAGGCATCGGGTACCTGCGACTGCCCCAGTCGTGGGGAGGACACGCGGGGCATCTTTCCCCCCCCAACTGATGGCCAGTTGACCCTCAGACAGGCATAGCCCTGTGAGGAACCCGGGGCCGCAATGTGCGTTTGAAGTGTCGATGATCAGTAATTCACATTAGATCTTGCAGCTAGCTGCGTTCTTCATTGACACACGAGCCGAGTGATCGACCGCTAAGAGTAGTCACATGGTTTCAAGTGGGAGGCCACGGTTCAAAGACAGGGAGGGAAAGGCCAATGACACAACCTCCAGGTGGTTCATCTGGTTAAGCCTGCGCAGGGTCAAAGCCAGGGAGGAGACACTGAACCTCGTTCGTTATTGGAATTAACCAGACAAATCGCTCCACCAACTAAGAATGGCCATGCACCACCAACCACAGAATTGAGAAAGAGCTATCAATCTGTCAATCCTTTCTGTGTCCAGGCCGGGTGAGGTTTCCCAAGCCGCAGGCTCCCATCCTGCTGGGGCCCTTCCATCAATTTCTTTAAGTTTCAGTTTTGCAACCATACTCCCTGGAACCCAAAGACTTTGGTTTCTCGGATGCTGCCCAGTGGGTCATGGGGATAACACCGCCAGATCACTAGTTGGCATCATTTATGGTCAGAACTACAACAGTATCTGATTATCTTAAAAACTCCGACTTTCGTTCTTGATTAATGAAAACATTCTTGGCAAATGCTTTTACTTTCGTCCGTCTTGCACCGGTCCAAGAATTTCACCTCTAGCCCCCAGCCGTCCCTCTTAATCATGGCCCCAGGTCAGAGAGAAAACCCACAAAATAGAACCAGAGTCCTGTTCCATTATTCCTAGCTGCGGTATTCAGGTGAACGGGTTTGCTTTGAACACTAATTTTTTCAAAGTAAACGCTTCAGACTCCATGGGACACTCAGCTAAGAGCATCAAGGGGGTGCCGAGAGGCAGGGGCTGGAACAGATGGTAGCTCACCTTGCGGCATACCGTCAGCTCGATCCTGAGATCCAACTGTGAGCTTTTTAACTGCAGCAACTTTAAGATACACATTGGAGCTGGAATTACCACAGCTGCTGGCACCAGACTTGCCCTCCAATTAATCCTGGTCAAGGACTTAAAGTGTACTCATTCCAATTACAGGGCCTCGAAAGAGTCCTGCATTGTTATTTTTCATCACTACCTCCCCGAGTCGGGAGTGGGTAATTTGCACGCCTGCTGCCTTCCTTGGATATGGTAGCCATTTCTCACTCTCCCCCTCCGGAATCAAACCCTGATTCCCCATTACCCGTGGTCACCATGGTAGGCACAGAAAGTACCATCGAAAGACATTCGAATGAGACATCGCTGCCACAGGGGGCCAGCGATCGGCTCGAGGTTATCTAGTCACCAATGCGCGCATGGGTTGTGGGTTTGATAAATGCACGCATCCCCGGAGGTCAGCACTTGTTGGCATGTATTAGTTGTAGAATTGCCACAGTTATCCAAGTAACGTGAGAGTGATCAAAGGAACCATAACTGATTTAATGAGCCATTCAGTTTCACAGTACTGGCCGTGCGTACTTAGACTTGCATGGCTTAATCTTTGAGACAAGCATATGCTACTGGCAGGATCAACCAGGTAGCCCCCTCAGGCACCCGGCTGGCGCGGTTGTCCGCCCGGCCGCTGGGGTTTTCATGAGTGCCCCCCTCCAGACAGGGGGGAGCATGCCCATGAGGCTTTCACACCTGCTGAGCTCGGTCATTGAAGCTCAGGGCTGGCAGATTGAGAAATGTCATGCTCGCCGGAGGCCTGCCGCTCAGGGGTGGGGGTGGCGGTGCTGTGGGAGCCGGAACCCCGCAACAGGCTCCATTGTAGGACCTCTGGGCCAGACAGGGCTTCTCAGTCTCGCTACCAGTCAATCGGCCCGGGCGAAACATGGAGGAGTCAAGGGGCCCCCCTCCGTGCACACCCTCCCTGCCATGGAGGCAGATCCGCAGGCCAGAGGAGCCATCCGACCGAATGCCGGCGCTTAGTCGGCTGGTGGGGGCTGTCCGATGGCGGATTACGGGTGCCAGTCGGTCAGTCACACAGCACTGTGTGCAAGGGAGGAAAAAGCTTCAAAGTTAGAAAAAAACGCCATTAGGAGGCAGGAAACTAGATAATAAAGGCCAATTGGAGACCCCCTCTGGGCGGGCAACATGTCTGGGACTCCGTTGTAGGACCTCTGCAGCAGACGGGGCTTCTTGGTCCCACTACCAGTCGGGCGGCCCGGGAGGAATGTGGAAGAAGGAGCCTGGGGGCCCTCCTGGCCACGGAGGCTAATCCGCAGGCTGGAGGAGCCTTCCGCCCGAACGCTGGCATTTGGCTGGAGGCGGGGGATGGCGGATCACGGGTCCCAGTCTGTCAGTCACATGCCGCCGTGTGCAAGGGAGGAAAAAAATTCAAACTGTGAAAAATCACCATTGGGAGGCAGGAAACTGGATAACAAAGGGTCATTGGAGACCCCCTCTGGGTGGGCAACGTGTCTGGGGTGAGTCGGGGTCTCAGCTCTGGAGGGCTACATTTCCGAAAACTGGGTTTCATAAATCGTGCAGTGTTGCTACAAGAAATGGGGGAAACCTCATTTACCAAGGAAGGGGAGGACCCCATTAACCCAGAATTTCGGCTGCTGCGCATCGTCCCCGGTGACCTTCCTCGGTAAAAATTTCTGGCTTTTTCAGTTTTCAAAGTTTCAACATGGCCTACCAGGACCATGGGAATCAGAATATTTTCAAAGTTCCAAATTGTAGTACCAGGACCACAGGAGTCAGAATATTTTCAAAGTTCCAGCACGGAGTACCAGGGCCACGGGTCAGAAAATTTTCGAAGTCTGTACACCTCCAGGGACCCTGCGTTTTGCTGTCACCCACCCCAGAAATATCGCCCCATACATGCCCAAAATGTGCTGGCTAGTACCCCCACAAATACTGCTCCAAAATCAGCCACAAGGTGCTTGCTAGCTCCCCTGGTCAACCAACCCATGCCCCAGGGACTCTATGCTTCATTATCACACCAGAAATAGTGCTCCATAGACAGGCAAAATGTGTTGGCTAGTACCCCCACAAATACTGCTCTAAAATCAGCCACAAGGTGCTGGCTAGCTCCCCTGGTCAACCAACCCATGCTCCAGGGACTCTATGCTTTATTCTGTACACATAAATAGTACTTCAAACAGGCCGTGCTGCACTGTGCTTCACCCATGGATAACCAGGCACACTCTGCTTTATTCTGTTCACATAAATAGGGCTCCAAACAGGCCGTGCTGCACTGTGCTTCACACATGGATAACCACACATCTCCGGCCAGGCTCTGATCATTTCTGGGTCCTCACACACCTCCAGAGAGCCCCAGTGTCTACCTCACTTTACCCAGGCATGACCACACAACTGCCAGGCTCTGATCATCTCTAGGCCTTCACACACAGCTCCAGAGAGCCCCCGCGTCTACTACACTTTACCCAGGCACGACCACACACCTTCAGCCAGGCTCTGATCATCTCTGGGCCCTTGCACACACCTCCAGCCAGGCTCTGATCATCTCTGGGCCCTCACACACACCTCCGGCCAGACTCTGATCATCTCTGGGCCCTCACACTGACACCCCCCAGCCTCTGCTACACTTTAACCAGGGAGGAGCACACACATCTGGGCAGCCTATGCTCCTATCTGGGCCCTCACACTGACACCCCCTCCCCAGCCTCTGCTAAACTTTACCGAGGGAGGAGCACACACCTCCGGTCCAAAAAGTGACCACCACACATAAAATTTAAAATCCTTCTCCTAACATACAAAGCCCTTAATGACAATGCTCCATCATATCTTAAAGACCTCATAGAGCCTTATCATCCTAACAGAGCACTTTACTCTCAGAGTGCAGGTTTACTTGTGGTTCCTAGAGTCCACAGAAGTAGAATGGGAGGCAGAGCCTTTAACTATGAAGCTCCTCTCCTATGGAACCAACTCCCAGTCTCAGTTCGGGAGCCGAACACCCTCTTTACCTGTAAGAGTAAACTTAAGACTTTCCTTTTTGATAAAGCTTATAATTGGGGCTGGATCAGGTGACCCCGAGCCTGCCCTTAGTTATGCTGCTATAGGCCTAGGCTGCTGGGAAGCCCCATGATGACCTGAGTCACCCCCTCTCCTTTTCTTTCTCTTTGTGTTTCTATATGACATCATTACTGTAGTGACAATTTCTATAATAGCACCCTTTAAGTTGTTTAGCTGATGCTTTCATGTCAATGTATGCAGTCATTTTTGTGGTTGTGACCCCAGACCATTTATTGCCCAGATGTGACCTGGGACCAAAGGGCTGGTATCCTGTTGTAAATTGTATCCTGTTTCCTTTATCTGTTTGAGCATTTGTCTTCTTTGTTGTATGCTGAGTATAAGAAGGGCAGTCACATTCAGTTCATTGAGCTTCCCTGCAACAGACTGGTTTAGTCACTCTGTTCAGAGAACACTCCGTCCTGCAGGAATAAATATGTAATAACTTTCAGAATTGATGTTAAGTAGTTATTTTACACTCACTGAGCTTTAAAAGATAATTTTTACACAACAATTACACATCACTAACTTTATGTCTCCTCTCCCGTAGTCAGTCCTCTGTCTCTCTCCCTGTGTTGTGGCTGCGGATGAGTGCGCTCCCAGCATCTCGTCCGCCTACCCTGGTTCCATCAACAGCTCCGCCCCGACAGATGCTGGAGCGCACTCATGGCGGCGAGGCACACCTGCTCCCAATCAGTGATGCAGTACTTAAGGTGAGCGTTGGTGTGTCCTCATCGCCAGATGATCTCTTGACGTCCTGCTATCATCAGTAAGCAGTCCAATCTGACTAATCTGTGTTTCCTTGTTTTTGTGTCTTGATGATCCCTGTGTTTTTTGCATTTATTTGAACAGTACTGATCTGAACTGAACTCTGAATCGCTGTACAAACAGATTTTTGCTTTGTACCAGTAGAACTCTCCTTGAGCCGTTTTTGAATGAGCTTTTGTTCAAGGAAGCTTGGGTTATGTTTGGTGGTTTTTTTTGCACCCTGCTGTCTCTTCGCAAACTGAGATTTTTTTTTAAGGATTATCCTGTGGGACGGTACGAGCCATCCAAGGCGATTCAGCTTCCCAGACGCCCCTTCCACACTGATGTTGAACTGGGCTGCAATCTCTGTAGCTGTGAGCCACAGCATCCCCCACCAGCGGACCCACGCACCGGCCAGTAGTCATCTCGCCACCTCCTGCCTCCCTGCACAGCATCGTTCTTCAGATCCAGGTTCCCATCATTGTTTCCCACATAGTCAGTATTGATCTGCTTAGTCTTCTCAGACTCCTCCTCTGTTCTCGATTTAGTGGCTGCCTCTGCTCGCTGCACCCCACACAGCTCCCAGTCACCCGTACCGGCTGTAACGTCCACACTGCTCTTTACACCTTCTGTTATACTCCCTGATTAAAAATCCCTTTTTTCTCTGAGGTCTGTGTCCAAGTCCTGCACTTACTGGGTCCTCTGTTCCCGGTCCTGACAACTAGCCGTAACACCCTGTACCTTTCTGCAGGTTTCCCTGGATCTGGAGCTCTGGGGCCCGTTTCAAGAAGGAGGTGTAACAAACTCCGAGTTTAAACCTGAACTCTGAGTTGACTTACACAGAGTTGGAAAACTTGGAGTCTTCGGTTTCAGAACAGCTGAAAAGAGTTCGTTTAATCAACTCTGAGTAGTTTGACTCAGAGTTAGGCGCGTGCAGCGCGACTATAAAAAGCCCTGAACAATGGAGTGAAGACATTACGAGTCACCATGGCAACAGGACCAAGCAAAAATAGGTTTGCGTTTTTTGACCCCGACAGAAATGGATGTGCTACTACAAGCATATAGTGACTACGAGCACATATTTCATAAAAAAAAGCAACACAGCTGCAGCGGCGAAAGAGAGAGAGTTAGCTTGGCGGAAAATAGCTGCCCGAGTCAATGCATACATTTACATTGTAATCATACAGTGTTCGGTGTAAGTAATTACTAAATAATGTTAGTATTGTTATTATTTGTCAGTTGTAAAGTAAGGAATGGTTTTTAATTCTTCAATAATTTAATGAGTAACTTCAGTAACTGCATAAAATACCGATTTTTGTACAAATTAAAAGTGCAGTTTTGTCTACCCTTTCTTAAAATTCCTATTGTGGTTGATATGGGATTTGTAAAGTAATGATTAATAAATAATCCAATACGTTTTATGGAGAGTAATTATTACATTAATCAAAATACTTTTTTAAGATTTACCCAACACTGATGTAATAATATAAGAATTGAATTTTAATTTTCATGTAGGTGCATTGATGGGAATATGTGTGCCATCAATGCATCCAACCACATTAGGAAATCCTGAAGGGGATTCTAATTATTAGTTTATTTCCAGAGGTCACAGCAAGATGTTATTAACTGATCATCATTTTTCAGATTAGCCTTACTGAAACGAATTCAATACCACTAACCTGCAATCCTGTGAAACTCCTCTTTAATGGCTCTGAGGGGTTTGTGCCCAGGAAACACAACAAAAAATAACAGAAAGCGCTTGAGGGTGAGGCACACTTTCCGAACTATTCTACATACAGTGGCCTTACTAATGTGCTCTGCATCCCCGATGTTATAAAGAAAACTGCCGTTTGCAAAAAAACGTAACGCAACACAAAGCATCAGCTCGGATGTAAGAGCACGGCCACGATGGGTGATGTGCCTGATGTATGGGTGGATAAGATTATTGATATATGTTATGGACGCTCTAGAAAAACGGTACCGCTCAAATAAAAATACATGGGGATATGAAAAAAAATCAACTCGTGGCCT
>NW_018128155.1:405809-411525 GCF_001952655.1 Monopterus albus
TACTTCAGCATACTTTCAGCTATTTCAGCTATCAAAATGTTCAGCACTTCAAGGACATTCATGCTTCTATTCAGAAGTTTTCTAAACTTCATACATTTTAAATATTCAGCTTTATTTTGAAAAACTTGCCCCTTTCAAATCAATGGGAAACTTCTACTTCAGCATACTTTCAGCT
This sequence comes from Monopterus albus, assembly GCF_001952655.1. Taxonomy (NCBI): domain Eukaryota; kingdom Metazoa; phylum Chordata; class Actinopteri; order Synbranchiformes; family Synbranchidae; genus Monopterus; species Monopterus albus. Next base: position 405,985 of record NW_018128155.1, read on the forward strand.
ATTTCAGCTATCAAAATGTTCAGCTCTTCAAGGACATTCATACTACTATTCAGAAGTTTTCTAAACTTCATACATTTTAAATATTCAGCTTTATTTTGAAAAACTTGCCCCTTTCAAATCAATGGGAAACTTCTACTTCAGCATACTTTCAGCTATTTCAGCTATCAAAATGTTCAGCTCTTCAAGGACATTCATACTACTATTCAGAAGTTTTCTAAACTTCATACATTTTAAATATTCAGCTTTATTTTGAAAAACTTGCCCCTTTCAAATCAATGGGAAACTTCTACTTCAGCATACTTTCAGCTATTTCAGCTATCAAAATGTTCAGCTCTTCAAGGACATTCATACTACTATTCAGAAGTTTTCTAAACTTCATACATTTTAAATATTCAGCTTTATTTTGAAAAACTTGCCCCTTTCAAATCAATGGGAAACTTCTACTTCAGCATACTTTCAGCTATTTCAGCTATCAAAATGTTCAGCTCTTCAAGGACATTCATACTACTATTCAGAAGTTTTCTAAACTTCAAATTTTTAAAATATTTAGCTTTATTTTGAAAATCTTGCCCCATTCAAACAAATGGGAAAATTTTACTTCAGCATACTTTTAGCTAGCAAAACCATTTAGGTGTCAAAATGTTCAGCATTTTTAGGGCAATCTTTCATCACTCAGCATTAATACGCATTTTCTTCAGAAAAGGCAATTCTCTAGTTTGGAACTTGTTGTTCAGATTGTTAGAAGCCCCGCTGGGGGCGGTAAACGCCAGCTGCAAAAAACTCTGACCTGTGAGATTTTTAAGAAGAAACAGAGATTTCTTTACATAGTTGAAAATAAAGATAATCAACTGTGTTTCACCATGAACCTCACTCATCTCATGTCCCCTGAAATCACAGACACAGAGGCCTTGAGCAGAGTTCGCGAGTTACAGAGAGAGGCCGGCATAACTGAGCAGACGCCTGTGTGTTTTACAGATGTGCAAAAATTTGAAGCGGTCACCCAACGTAAAATTGTGGTGTTTTACAGGACGGATAAAGAGCATCTGAATATATTTTAAACCTCTAGTGCTCCAAAAGATCAGCTGTTATACCTTTTCCTCTTTGACAACCATTATTATGGTGTAAAAAAATGCAAAAGCGTTCTTAGGTGCAAAATATTTATGTAACTATTGCCATAGAGGTTATGACAATCATCTCAGCCATAAATGCACTGGTCACAGTAACGTGTGTTTTAATGCTGACGGCGCAGGCATGCAAACACCCCCTGCCGAGAGTGTGGTGCGTGAGCGCTGTAACCATAGGTGCGCCTCCCCCTACTGTCTGATGAAACACAGAGAGATGACCTGGCACCCCCAGGCCGAGACGCACGCCAGCCTATGCCTAATCCATAAAACATGTCTAAAATGCTCGCGATTGCATTACACTTCATTGACTAGACACGCAAAACCCCACAAATGCCCCGACTTGCAGTGTTACATCTGTCAGGGGCTCATTGCTGATGAACCACCCCATAATTGTTACATACAGAGCCTCCCAAGAACATCGGATTCCGGACAAAAAATTAATATTCTACGACTTTGAAACATACCCTGATAAAAATGGTATGCACGTACCATTTTATTTGAGCGCAATAACAGCTAACAGTGTGGAGTGGGATCACTTTGGAACCAACTGTGCAGTGAAATTTCTGATGTTCTTTAGAGCCCCCCGTTATTGCAGAGCAGTGATTTTAGCTCACAATTCAAAAGGGTTCGACTTTCATATTCTGCTGAATGCTATGCTGTCTCTGGGGATAAAGCCCAATCTGATTATGCAGGGGTCAAAATTGATATTATTCACAGAACCGGACTATCAACTCAGATTCATTGATTCAGCATCCTTTCTCCCGTTCCCACTAGCAGCATTACACGGTGTGCTCGGGCTCGGCGAGACCATAAAAGGTCACATCCCCCGCCGGTTCAGCTAGGAGGAGCATCTGAATTATGTAGGCCCGTTTCCCAAGACAAACTATTACGGGGTTAATCAAATGAGTGTCAAGAAGAGAGCAGAGTTTATGAGTTGGTACGAGACCGTGTGTCAGGGTGAGTCTGATTTTGCAAAGGAGGCTGTATGATATTGTAAAAATGACACCGTGATTCTTATGAAAGCCTGCATGGAATTTAGAGAGAATTTCATGAGTGAAACCAAGCTGGATCCTTTTAAACAATCTACGATAGCCTCGGCCTGCATGTCCGTGTTTAGGACGCACTTTCTGCAAGAAAAGATGCTGGCAATTCCCTGCCCTTACGATTACAGGTACCACGTTAAGAAATATTCAGATGCCAGCATCCAATGGCTTGAGTGGGTTATGGCTACAGAGGGCTTCATACAGCATGCCCTAAATCATGGGGAGAAGAGCTTTGGCCCGTGGCGTGTGGATAGGTTTTGTGAGCTAAACGGTGAAAAGAAAGCTTTTGAATTCCTGGGTTGTCTTTACCATGGTTGTCTCAGCTGTTTTCCAGGCCACGGAATTCACCCTTTAACGGGAAAAACCTTCGAGGAGATGCATGAAGAGACTCGAGATAGGTTGGCTAAACTGCAGCGCGTGTATGGGCGCATTTGTCCCATGACTCTCAGGTATACAGCGGCCGAAAATGAAAAGATCAGTTACGTGGACTTTACATCCCTGTATCCCTATGTAAATTGCATGTGTCCATACCCCGTGGGTCACCCTGAGATTATATTCAGGGATTTTCAGCCTGTCCAATCTTATTTCGGGTTCATTAAGGCTAACGTATATCCACCCAGAGGCCTGTTTTTCCCTGTGCTACCCTACAGATCCAGCAGAGGGAGACTCATTTTCACACTATGCAGAACCTGTGCTGAGGTGAACCTGCAGACCGGCCCGTGCCCACACTCAGACAAAGAGAGGGCGCTGTCCGGTGTGTGGGTCACCCTGGAGTTTGTAAAAGCTCTGGAGAAAGGATACAAACTCGCTGAAATTAGCAAAGTATGGCATTTCAAAGAACAGAGCTCCTCTCTGTTTAGAGGTTACATCAGCACATTTCTGAAGGGGAAGCAGGAGGCCAGCGGATACCCGGCAGGTGTCACAGATGAGGAGGGTAGAAGGCAATACATTAAAGACTATCATGACAATCAAGGCATCTTACTGGACGCCTCAAATATCAAGCACAACCTCGCTAAAAGACAAGTGGCCAAACTGTGTTTGAATTCTTTTTGGGGAAGTTTGCGCAAAAATGCAATATGACTCAAACTGAGATCGTGAGCGAGCCCCAAACCTTTTTTAAACTGTTATTTTCAGGAACTCATGAGGTTAAATATTTAAACTTTCTCAAAGACAACGCGGCCCTCATTCAGTACAGCAGCAGCAAGGGTGTGTGCTCACGGCCCAACCCCGCTGATAATGTATTTATCGCAGCTTTTACAACGTGTCACGCCAGATTGAAACTGTACAGTCATATGGAGAGGCTTGAAAAGAGGGTTCTCTATTACGATGCAGATAGTCTAATATATACCACTAAAGAGGGGGAGAGCGAGTTAAAGCTAGGAAATTATCTTGGCGATCTCACAGACGAATTACATTCAGATTCCATCCAGGAATTTGTCTCAGCGGGTCCCAAAAGTTATGGTTAATAAACCGGAGCTGGGAAGGTTGAGGTGAAAGCCAAAGGTATAACCCACTCGTATGAGTGCTGCCAGCGCATCAATTTTGATTCGATGAAGGATCTAGTGGAAAACTATATTGAAAATTCAGAGGTTGAAATTTTGAGGGCCCCCCAGCATAATATTACCCAGGACAAAACGAGTTTTTGTTTAAAAAACAGCTCTGTGGATAAAAGATTCAGGGTTGTGTTTGACAAAAGACACCTGCTTCCAGGAGGCTCAAGTTTACCTTTTGGTTACTAAAGAAAATCATTCATGTCTCTGATGATGGAGGAGGTGAATTTTAACCAGGGCCTAAAAGCCCCCTTTTCATGTATGGTTGTTGGACCAAGCGGTGCTGGGAAAACTTTTTTTGTAAAAAGATTTTTGGAAGATTGTAACTATGTGATGGATGTTGCACCTGATAATATTGTATGGATCTACACCTCGTTTCAACCCATGTATGCTGATTTGCAAAAGATGAATAAAGGAATAAAGTTTGTGGAAGGTTTGCCCTCTTCATTCCAGGATGAAGCTCTATTTCCTACAGGTCTGAAACATCTCGTTATTTTGGACGACGTTATTTCTGAAGCCTTGGAACATCCAGAGGTAGTTAAAATCTTTACTCAATACCGCCACCACAGGCAGATGTCAGTCATGTTCTTAATGCAGAATATTTTTCAGAAAGGGAAATACAGCAGAACCCAGAGTCTAAACAGCACACACGTCATTTTATTTAAAAACCCACGCGATAAACTGCAGACATCTGTACTGGCCCATCAAATTTTCCCCAGGCAGAAGGCCTACTTTATGGAGAGCTATGAAGACACAACAAAAACCCCTTATGGTTATTTATTGGTCGACCTAAACCGGTCGTGCGACTAAGACTGAGAGCTGGTGTGTTACCTAAAGAGCGTGCCTGTGTGTTTATCCCTGGAAGAAGAACCACTAATAAACATGTCTGAACAGTTAAAATGAAACCTACCTCTATTGAAGGTGTTAGTCTCCAGCACCCCATTCTTGAGGCCTGTTCACAGGACCTGGTTAAAACCATTTGTGAATTGGCCTATAATCTTCTTAAAGGTTATATTACTCTTTCACCCGATCAATACAACAAGTTAGAGGCAGAGAAAAAGTCTGAGAACTGTAGGACCTAAGCGTCCTGCATGTTCATTTCTGAGGAAGAGTCGAAGTCAGAAGAACCTTTAAAATACTTATTACAACCTTGATGAAGAAAAGCAATTACAGAGCTCTGGATTCCATTTCTGTCTGAAGTCCTAACACACAGAGAAGTTAGTGCATAGCTGCTGCAGGAAGCCGGAACCACGAGTTTCCTCTGCACAGAGAATTTATAATAGTCATGATGGTAAATCTGACGTCATCCGTGCTGTTCTTCATGCTCATTCCTTGATTGGTTTGTTGACCTCGTTCTGACCCCTCATTTGGTGATCTTGTCACCAGGCAGATTTTGATCTGTGACATTCTGAGAACACAACCTGACCTTTCAATAGACAGTTTTAGAGGAAGCACCTTGAGCATTGCTAGGCGACCTGGTCTGGTTCCTGTTTTGTGTGTTTTGTGTGTTTTCCTGTCTACTCTTACAGCCTTACACACGTCTTCTCCTATATTCGTAAAGACCAGTGAACTGGTTAAAACAAAAGTAAATCATACAATATGATACTAAAATAAACATGTAGATGTATTTGCTAATGCAGATTATAATGTCAATCCTAGAAGGTGTAGCAAAATGATATAGTGCTATGTTATGTATTTGCAAAACTGTTCAAATAATTGTTTAATCTGTTTGACCTTTGGAAAAACCTGACTTGTGCACATGTACGGCTTTGTGAGAGGGTGCAGAGTGAAACTCACAACAACAGGAAGTGTGCGCAGGCAGAA
>NW_018128155.1:412989-424196 GCF_001952655.1 Monopterus albus
TCTATTTCCCAACTTCCGCCAATTGTCCAGGTCTTGCTATCCCTGGTATCACTTATCTATTTTTGGGAAACCCCTATGCCTGTTACTGAATAACAGGAAACTGAACCCCATGATCATGCAGAGAGAGAAGTACACAGAAATCTGACCATACTTAAGGTTTAACTAACATTGGCCTAATAAGTATTAACTAATAAGTATTAACTATATCAAGTTTGCTTTTTCCACTACAAAACCCACATGATAAACTGCAGACATCTGTACTAGCCCATCAAATTTTCCCCAGGCAGAAAGTGTATTTTATGGAGAGCTATGAAGACGCAACAAAAGACCCCCACGGTTATTTATTGATTGACTTAACCTCCTCGTGCGCAGAACATTTGAGACTGAGAGCCGGTGTGTTACCCAAAGAGCGCACCTGTGTGTATATCCCTGCAAGAAATAATAATAATAGCGCTTAAAACGAAACCTACCTCTACTCAAGGTGTTAGGTTCCAGCACACCGCAAAGACGTAAGGCTGTTCTCGAGGCCTGTTCACAGGACCTGGTTAAAACCATTTGTGAATTGGCCTATAATCTTCTTAAAGGTCATATTACTCTTTCACCCATTCAATACAAGTTAAAGAGGCAGAGAAAAAGTCTGAGAACCCTGGCAGATAAAAAAACGGCTTTACTGAAAAAGAAGAGACTTAGTCAGAAAGGCAGTTTCCTGCTACCCCTCCTAACAGCAGCGTTGCCCATCATAGGCCAAGTCGTGGGTGCTCTGGTGAACGGAGGCTGATTTGGATGAGCAAATGAGAAACATTTTAGAACAAAAGAATCTTATGCCTTGACGAAAAAATTAAAAGATACACCCTGCTTTTACATCATTACCTTAACTTGGAAAAGCAGAAGAGGGCTGAGACTCGTGAAATCACCCTGGCTCTACCTAAAGAGCCCGCAGCCGTAGCACCACCAGCAGCGGCCGCAGAGGGCGATGAGAGACCCTCCTACGATAAAATAACTCAAGATGTGCTCACAAATGTTCTTCCAGAGTTAGCACCAGCCAGTGTTCACCCGGGAGATGTCTAGGATGTGTGTTTACGATGAGATATGCGGGTCTGTTGAAAGTGTGTAGAGACAGTTCATCGGACACCCACACCCCTTGAAATGCATCACCAAATACAGTAAGGGAGTTAAAATGTTTTCCAGCTGAAGCCCGTTCATTATTATTTTTCCACTCCTCCTCAGTAGTAATCCATTAGTACGTTTCTTTTAGAGTCAATCTCAAGGATAGAATCGTAACAGGCGTACACTATAAGGGTCACGGTGTGTGGCAGGGGGACCCTAAACCTCATCTCCAAACGCAGCATGCCTGTTTTGACAGGGGGGAGAATGCTGCCTTCCTCGTGGGGGGGCTAAGTTGAATGCAAACAAAGTGTAGCCTTGTTGAAAATCCTCTCTGTTGAAACACAGGGGGAGGTCTTTCAGATGATGCCCCGTGGCCATAATTAGGTTATAATATTCTCTGACGGAGAGGTTGTTTTCAAACTGCGGCTGGAAAGGCTTTGCTGGAATCTGACGTCCGTCCTGACATAAGGCCAGAAACTCTAGGTCAGCGTGTATAAACTTGAAGGGGTTTAGATTACTCCGTCCCTGTAAAAGCTTCATGGTTTACAAGGGCAAGCACCATGTACCCAGAAAGAGGTTTTCTTGAGTGCATATTCTGGAATTTGCGGGGATGGAAAAAGTTTTCACGTTAATGCGTGAAAGAGGGTACAGAGCGTTGCTTTTAGTCAGAGCAGAAGAATGACCTATGCGTACAGCCGGTGACACTGCGACCTTTTTCACAAACAAAGAAGCTCCTAAAACTGGCAGGTGGTAGTCAGCATCTGCATGAGACGGAAAGAGTCGCTGGCTCTTGTGAGTTTAATCTTCAGATCTACAGAGTTTAACAGCAGTCTTTCACAGAAAAATATATCTGCGTGGAGAGGGCCAAGCAGATGGAATTCTTGTGATTCAGCAGTGAACTTTGCCCTCGCCACAAGGCCTCTGTTAGGCCCATTATTCACGATGAACGAATCCATAGTACCTGCTGTATCCTGATAAAATAAACCAGCACTGAACTGACTCTTTAATGTTGCTGGGGAATAGAGTCTCAATCATAGCTCTGTACGGCCGTCCTGACATAAGGCCAGAAACTCTAGGTCAGCGTGTATAAACTTGAAGGGGTTTAGATTACTCCGTCCCTGTAAAAGCTTCATGGTTTACAAGGGCAAGCACCATGTACCCAGAAAGAGGTTTTCTTGAGTGCATATTCTGGAATTTGCGGGGATGGAAAAAGTTTTCACGTTAATGCGTGAAAGAGGGTACAGAGCGTTGCTTTTAGTCAGAGCAGAAGATTGACCTATGTGTGCAGCCGGTGACACTGTGACCTTTTTCACAAACAACAAAGCTCCCAGGACGTGCAGGCGGTAGTCAGCATCTGCGGCATGCATGAGACAGAAAGAGTCGCTGGCTCTTGTGAGCTTAATTTTCAGATCTACAGAGTTTAACAGCAGTTTTTCACAGAAAAATATATCTGCGTGGAGAGGGCCGAGCAGATGAAATTCTTGTGATTCAGCAGTGAACTTTGCCCTTGCCACAAGGCCTCTGTTAGGCCCATTATTCACGATGAACGAGTCCATAGTACCTGCTGTATCCTGATAAAATAAACCAGCACTGAACTGACTCTTTAATGTTGCTGGGGAATAGAGTCTCAATCATAGCTCTGTAAGGATGAGTGGCGCTTGACTGAGAAATTAATCGTTCGCCCAAGGTGACATCACACTGGCTGAATATGGTATTTAGGGGATAGTTTATGATGCCTACAGCCGCACCTGGGGCCAAATCCATTTCGTCTGCGTTGATAATTTTCAGTCTTAAAAACAGCAGAGTTTCATTCAGGTCAATGTATTTTTTCCCCCTCGGCAGCTATGTAAAATTCGATGGGTCCTATCTCTGTGATAGAGGACATGGGGGAAACTTCGATATATTGTTTATCTTCTACACTGAGCTGTGAATAAGGACAGGAAAATAGATCGAGCTCCGAGATTATGCATTCTGATGATTTTTCATGTAAGAGAGCCATATTGGTCTAAACAAAAATATCAGCACTCTTTGAGGAGGAGTTTCGGGATTTACGTCTTCCCACAGTGACTGTCTTCCTCTTTTGAGCCACTCTTCTCTTCTTGACAGGGGGTAAACGCTGCCCCAGGGGGCATCTCTTGGGTCTCCTGGCCAGAACCATAATCCCCGCCCCCTCCTGAGTGGGTTCGGTGTCCCGTTTATCGGTAATTCTGCCAACAGCCTTGCTCAGCATGTCAGAGGCTATGTTTTTAGCAGTGGAGGATAAATGAGGTCTAGCAACACTGAAACCTTTCTTCACCAGAGGCATAATGAATCAAAACAATTCTGAAAACTGGGTCGGCGCGCCCGTAAAGTATCCGAGCCTCGAACCCACCTGGATATTGTAATAACTTACAAATCGATAGGGGTCCACTATGTAGACCCAAGGCGTCATGTTTTCATGGGTCTAAAGTGAAGCATGAATATGGTTTTACCGTATGTAAAGTTGACGGGTTTATTTTGATCCATTTTAATTTCCACGTAAATGGTCTCTATATGATTTTTAGCTAGAGGCAGATAGTGTGGAAGGTTAAAAGTTTTGGTGATGACGTCACCGTGTTCTCCCTCGATCATTACACAGTCGTAGGAGAGGAGCGTGTCACCCACCACCTGATGCCTCACGATATTGGAATAACAGAATAGATGGCAGAACCCCGCTTTTAAATCGGACGGGTAGGGCGAGGGGAGTGTTCCGGGTCTGGTTGAAAACCATCTCTCTCTTTCCAAACCCAGTATGTAATTTATTGGTTCAGGAAATTTGACTTTGTAACACCCGCTCCCTGTAAAAACACATTTATATTCATCATTACCCAGACCGAAATCTAGTTTAATCTTCCTAAAATGACGATTCAGGTGATTAATTATTACGTATTTATCCCCTGATCCGAATCTGAATTGTTCGTGATGTATCTTGTACAGTGCCTTGCGAAAGTCACGCTCACGCTAGCGTTGGACGGTAAGGTGATGTAAAAACTGGAGCTGTCCATGTTTTCATACATTTATCACATCCAAAGCTCTCATGTAACTGTTGAACTTCTGAGGCCAGTTCTTCCACTTTATCAGCACATGCGGGACTCCTCCTATCCTGCATTTCCTCAAAGTTTTTTCCACCTGGAATGTTTTGTCTTTAGAAATTATCACTTTTTGCAATTCTGATTCATCAAAAGATCCTTCCACAGGCTCATTATCATAATCACAAAGTTTATACACAGGTGGAATCCTGGGGGTACACTCGCTTACTTTAAAGAGTTCATCTGTGAATCCCTGAGTGTACTTTTTGTCAAATACGCCTCGAAGTTTTGAGATCCTCACCACATCTCCAACCTTAAAGTTCATCTTTAACTTATTTTTATGACGCAGAGGGAACGAGCTGTACCATTTTTGAAACACATCTAAGGCATTTTCAGAATTCACCTGCTCAGGGGTCATTTTAATGCTGGAATGATAGCTGTGATTGTAACTTTGTACAATCAGCTGCAGAACATCCAGATATCTAAGGGTGTTTTTACCCATAAAGTAGCGGTATATTTTGTTGCACAATCGTGTTGTATCGTTCAACTACAGACTCATTGACCTCGCTGGATGTGCTAAAGTGCTCTATGTTATGTTTTTTCGTCAGAGCCTTAAACAGCTTGTTGTAAAATTCTTTTCCTAGGTCAGTTTGAAGTCGTTCAGGAGCACCGCTCTCATCTAGAATGGAAGCGAAAGCATCGCACACCTCTTTAGCACTTTTATCGGTCTAACGTATGCTTTTTTAGAGAAAACATCGATCACAGTCAGCAGAAATCCGTAACCATCATTGTAAGAGGACACAGCTTGCATGTCACAGAGATCGGCCTGAAATTGGCTGAGAGGTCTTGATACAAACACTCTATTCCTGGGGAACCGTATCCTCACGGGCTTATGTAAGGTGTAAGCATCCTGTTTTGCTAAAAACTGTTTGATACAATCCACGCTTATTTTCTTACCAGCCTCTTGTTCTGCGGCTCTATGCAACGCATCTACTCCCTGATAACTCCCAGGGTGAGCTGGATTATAATATATTTTCTTCAATAAAGTCTCCAGTTTAGCAGGCATGTTTACAGCAAAGCATAACACACCTCTCTGAACCCCTATTCTACATAGTCGTGTGTTTTCATTCATGAAACTTTTATTTATTTATTTATTTTTTATTAAACACACATACAGTCATGGTTTTGTTTTTAAAGAAACACTTAAAAATGGATAACAACAACAGCTTTATTTAACACAGGTTTTTAAAAAGCTGTTACATGTTTTTTCATTTGTTTTTTTTAAGCATTAATACAAAATGGATAAATAAAAATAAACACACAGATGACTGCAACAATTCTATTTGACAGATGTTTTTTTTTAAAAAAGCATTGAAGATGTATACCAAAAACATTATACATAAAAGGGTAGATGCAATTAGAATGAGAGTAATGAAAAGTGTTACATGCTTTTGTTCCATAAACAGAATCGTTAAAGAATAACACAAAAAAGGCTATATGAAGACAAAGCACATAATTAGCACACAGCTAGCAGCAGCAGCAGCAACAACAGGGGTTATTAATCCTTGCCCCCCCAGAACTCCACAGCCTCTTGAAGATTGTCAATTTTTAACACAGTCAAACACATCTCTGTGTATTTCATTCAAAGCATCCTCCGATTTCTCAGAATCTTTCAGCTCCTCTAAAATGTTCTCCGTGGCTCGTCTAACCTCTCCCTCAGACGATGTGATGTGCTCCACAGCCTCGTGAAGATTGTCAATTTTTAACACAGAGTCAAACACCTCTCTGTGTATTTCATTCAAAGCATCCTCCATCTTCTCAGAATCTTTTAGCCAATGTAAAATGTTTTCCCTGGCCGCTCTCACCTCATCTTCAGACAATGTGATGTCGTATTTTCCCAGCAACTTCAGTGCCGCGATGATGAAATGGCTGGTGAGCACACGCTTCTTGAGCTCCTCGTAGTGTTTCTCCAGGAAAGAGTCGGGCACTCCTAAGAGACAGCTGTGCTGCATTTGGCTTGGGTGGGAAACCTGCCAGCCGTAGCAGAGAAATTCACTGAGTTCATGAATTGCTACGTGCAAGATGTGACTCACAAAGGATTTCAGCATGTCCCAAAACACCTTGCGTGTAGGTCCATCCACTTCAAGACAGTCAGTCTCCTCCAGGATTGTGGTGAGGCCTTGCTGAGGATCCTTCAGGGTTAAACAAAACGGATGCGCGCCCTCGTCACAGTAACAGCTGGGGTAATCATGTGATAACAGCTCAGCGTAGGATGGAGTTGTATCGAAAGAAGCCATAGCTGTCAGATGGTCTGGTTCTCAAAGACGAGTGAATGCTAACAACCACAGCTTCTATTTATTCTTCTAGAGGGGCGGAGATGGCTGGGTGGGAGGGGCTCAGTTAGGCAAACAGAACTCTTTTCAGCATAACTGTCTCTTGCCATTCTTGACTCGTATGAAACAGGTTGGTGATTTCATCCCATTTGTTAAATATTTCCACCCAGGCTTCGCAGGGCATGTTGAGGGTCTATTGAAAACACCACATTCAGTGTTGAATTGCTTCATAGACATTGTGCCGTTTATGTGAATGCGCTGTAATCTTGTAATACTAGCGACCGGCAGGTGTAGTCTGCGTCTCCCAAACAGCTTTAAACACTTCAGCATTTGACCGTTTCTTTCCCAAAACTGTGGTCAGTCGCACCTTCATGCTTTTGGCCTGCTCCATAAAACGGGGCATTTTCGTATCCGGTTGTCCATCATAATCTTCATCATCATCATCACGGCTTCAAAACACTCCTTAAGGTATTCTATAACTAGACATTTTAGAATACCCCAGTCGCTAGCGGTGATCAGGGTTTTAATAGTCTCCGGGGCAAAAGTCTCACCCTCTTGCAGCTGGTAAAAAGACAGTTCTCCAGTAGTGTAATGAAACACATAGCCAAAATAACCCGATTGTAGCTTGATTGCACCTTAAAGAGAAGCTTTGGGGGGCTTCTGAATACGAACCAGTTGCATAGTTGCTTTCTTTGGTAAATGGACTGTATTTTATATAGCGCTTTTCTCACAGTGTGTTGCACTGGCCAAAGGATCATACACCATTCACAACAGGCTGCCATGTAACGGCACTAGTCAAGCCACTGGGAGCAATTCAGGATTCAGTGTCTTGCTGAGGGACACTTAGGCATGCAGGGGAGACCGGGAGTTGAACCACCAACATGCTGGTCAGGAGACGACTGCCCTACCTCATGAGCCACAGCCACCCTTTCTTTGGCACGTTGGTTACATCAATTTGCTCCATGATAATCACTGGAGTGTTGCTGCGACTCCATCCAATTTCTCATGTGGATAAGAAGGAGAAGCCTTTTTTTTTCTCGGATGTTAATACAGCCTAATTGCTGAATGAAAAACTTTTTTCGCTCTAGAAGCCTGTGAATAACCCACCCTTTTTATAAAGAAACGCGTGAGTATGTGCTTGCTGATAAGACAACGGTTTGTCTGGATACATCCTTTATTATCTATCAAATACAGTTATACAGTTAACCGTTATATACTTATCTATACAAGCATATGTGGGGTGGGGCTGTAATGGGTAACAAATACAGTTATATAGTTATCTATACAACCATATGCTGGATGGGGCTACATCAGATATCTTTAATATCAATCCTATACAGTTATGTGGTTAACCGGTAGCTAACCACAACTTCCTTATCTCTGTCAACAGATCCAAGGGGGTGGGACGGGTACCCACGTGGGACTAAGAACCGGAAGGGGGCGGGGCGACCTGTCAAATTAATTCTGATGAGAAGTGGTATATTACTTGTGTGTGACACAGCTCTCGATGGCACAGCGGTAGAAGTTCACCAGATAGGATCAAAACCATAAAAATCTGAAGCCACTGTAATAATAACTACAAACACTGCAGACACAGGCTCCTCAGACCTAATGGGATACAACAAAAACATGTCTACTTATACAGTATAAGATTTATAACTGACTCTGAACCTACTATTATAAAGTTTCCTTCAGTTTCACTACTTGATGATTCTGCTCAGGGTCTCTGAGAGGTCTGGAGTTTATAGGCATAGTATACTGTAAATCATGGACAGAATACACTTGTGACAACCTTTTAACGTGGCTGGCAAACAGGCAAACTAACTCTTATCTAAAGGATATTTAAAGTGTATTTCAACAGCCCAGTGTATGTATTGTTTAAAGAAACTAGAGCATCATGAGAGTCCATGTGAACACAGGAAGAACAAAGACATATTATTAGATTGAAAGGTTAAAAAAAAAGACAATGGGATCAGTAGGATTGTTGTCCAGACTGGAACCTAAATTGATTTATAAACAAAGATACTTACAAATGCCAAAGCTTAGTGCAATGACTATCTTGCAGTCTCAGTCACAGTCTTTATCAGGCCTATTTGTCTCCATTTCACGCTTTGTTACCTATTTTTCCGCCTTCTCCTCCCCCCTCTCTCTGGCCTTTTTCCCTCATAAACAGTGAGAGTGATTGACAAACCTCACCAATTAAACACCCTATAATTATTGACAACATTTAAGCTCCAAATAAATACATAATTGCCAGCAATTTAATTACCCATTCACACTGTGGATAAGCTGCTGTTTCTTTCTTTAAAAACATCCACTAAGCATGTTTTATGTGTGACTGGAGAGGAACATTCAAAGCCAGTTATGAAAGCATGCAGGTGGGGACATAAAGATGGCTCTGCACACTGTGATTTAGTTTATATTTACAGCACACACTCATTTTATTTATTCAGTGTCATTTCTAATGCAACTTAAATAAAAAAAGCAAAATATGATGGTTCTTTGTCAAAAAGATTGCAGAGAATTCATCAGACAAGATGCATTTAAGCCCCAGACAAGTCCTTTTTTTCATGAATACCTGTAGTGCTGGGATTCTACCACAGAGAACAATAGTAGTATCACTGTAGTGTAGATCTTTGATATTACATTATTATAATGATGATGATGATTATTATTTTTATAAGCACTAAGTCTATAACCACATACAGTACCTCTATCTGCACATCTATGATTATTATTCTCCATTTTGTTTCTAAATACTGAGGTTTACAGATTTTTTTTTATAGAGGCTAAACTATGTATTGTATGTGTAGTTGAACATGTTTCCTTCTAAAGGAATAAAGTTTTTTTCTTATTTTATTTCAGACAATGCTTCAGTAAAGCTGTTCTCACACAGGAACTCTGAACCGTGGAATCAGGCCCGGACTTTGTCGAGAGTTGCCCTTTCACACATGTAGCACACAGTGGGAGGTAGTTCGTGTCAGTCGTGTTCTCACTAGCTGGGAATGCTTTGTTTGGTGTATGTGCAGGGTGTGTGCCTGGGTAGAGTGCGCAGGAGGTGGGACATAACACGATTACGTAGCCAGTTTGTAATTTAGTTATAATCAAGCAAGTCTTTTGCCTTGTCTGAAGATTCTGACTCCAGCTCTTAACAACAGAAGTTCCTGAATCACCACATGTCTCCAGTTAAGTATATTTATTGCTGTCTTCATTCACATGATAGAACGCCATCAACACATTCACAAGGTCAGTGTGAATACTCCAGACTATATGCTGCTGTATTCTCAACATGGGCTCACTCACTTGTACTGGGGAGCTGGCAGATTAAAGCCCGCTTAAGGTCTGGGCCAGCTAATTCAGACATTTGCATTTTCACGTACATCTCCCTGTGGGTAATACCTAGAGAATTTCAGGGTTGCCTGTCTGAAAAGGGCTTATGAGATGACAAATTGCTTTGTAAAATTTCCAAAAATGTTGCTAGAGCTTACCACCAATTTGTGCTTACCTCCATACCCTTTTTGCTTTACATTGCATGGCAATGGAATACAAGCACATAATTTGGTCTCTTTCTCATTAGGAACATACTAAATACTCCAAACCTGATTAGAATTGGCATTTTTTTTAAACTAGTTCTTTCTATGACTGTCGACTTGACTTTAAAACATAAAATTATTGGAAATCCCCTTTAATATTTTGACCACACTGCTTCTATCTCATCCTTATGTTGTACACAACCCATGAGGCTTTTGAACTGGTGTGTGCTTTTGTTTAACTAATCATTACACTGTGAAGACCAGGGAGGAAAAACAGAATCACATTGAAAAATACATGCGAGCAGAGGTTATGCTTTTGTATGTTATGTCATGGACGAATTTGACATTTTACTCTTGTTAAACGTCTGCTAAGCACAGTAATAATAGAATATTATTCAGGTTTCAATTAAATAATAATTTAATTCGTTTTATAAAGGATTGCAGTCATATTGTTTTTTGCAGTGCAACTATAACAACTGTCATTTTAAGTACTTGTAGTCACAGTTGTAATGAAGAAAACACAGCATGAAGTTCTGCTTGTGTAAAATGCGAAACAGTGAAATAAAGGCAATTTGACTTAAACTATATATGTATTTTCAGTGTAATATGGAGGTTTATGGTGCACCTCACAAATCATTGGAATAAAGCAGTTTGATTTTTAACTAGAATTATTACCACAGTAACTATCATTCCTAGAACTGATTAGGCACAGCCTTTGTCTTTGCCTCTGAGATTTGTATCTTGTCAAAACATTCCCAACAGAAGAGCAGCACAGAACAGAGAAATAAATTAATAAGGAAACTAGTGTGAGGGCTACACAGTCAAGTCTTACAATCACTAGAACACAGAGAATAACCTATCAGTAACATAATGATGTAAGTCACTGCTGTGTGATCATAATATGCACATACACACACACATATACATACTTTCTGACTTACAATACTTTCTACAAGCATGTTTCTGCTCTTGCTGAAACCAACATGCATTTGCATCAAAACAGAAAGAATGTACACTACAGGTTTACAGTGAGGAAATGAAATTATTAAGTATTTCAACATAGAATCTCCATCCATCCATCCATTTTCCTCCGCTTATCCGGGACCAGGTCGTGGGGCAGCAGTCTAAGCAAAGATGCCCAGACCTCCCTCTCTCCGGACACTTCCTCCAGCTCCTCCGGGGGAATG
>NW_018128155.1:425016-429735 GCF_001952655.1 Monopterus albus
GCCGATGTTCTTCATTCCAGCCGCTTCACACTCAGCTGCAAACCGCCCCAGTGCACGCTGGAGGTTCTGGTTTAGTGGAGCCAACAGGACGTCATCTGCAAATGGAAACAAGTCTGACTTACTGCCAGCAATGCGAACCAAGCTCCTGCTCCAGTCGTACAGGGACCAGACGGCCCTTAGCAAAGGGCCCTGGACCCCGTACTCCCGGAGCACCCACCACAGGGCGCTGCGAGGGACACGGTCGAATGCCTTCTCCAGATCCACGAAACACATGTGGAGTGGTTGGGCAAACTCCCATGAACGCTCCACCACCCTGAAGAGGGTATAGAGCTGGTCCAGTGCTCCACGGCCAGGATGAAAACCGCATTGTTCCTCCTGAATCCGAGGTTCAAGTATTGGTACTGTACTCTGGCATAGACTTTCCCGGGGAGGCTGAGGAGTGTGATCCCCCTATAGTTGGAACACACCCTCCGGTCCCCCTTCTTGAAAAGAGGGACCAACCCGATCTGCCATTCCAGAGGCACTGTCCCCAACTGCCATGCGACGTTGCAGAGGCGTGTCAGCCAAGACAGCCCCACAACATCCAGAGACTTAAGGTACTCGGGGCGGATCTCATCCACCCTCGGTGCCTTGCCACTGAGAAGCTTCTTAACTACCTCACTGACTTCAGCTTGGGTGATGGACGAGTCCACCTCCGAGTCCTCAGCCTCTGCTTCCTCATCGGAAGACATGGCTCCGGGGGTAAGGACCCCGGCGCAACAGAGAATCTGAAAGTCAGAAAAATGCTTTTTTAGGCATTTGGAGCTGTATCATTTAGATTTTTCATACATACAGTATTAAGAAATTTTTAATATTTTCAAAGTAATATATTTTTGATATTATCTACAGTGTAAAATCTGTTTCTTGTCAGCTTAAGGTGTAAAGAAACTCACAGTGCAATAATTACATTTTCTGTAGCTGAGAGTTTGACACTGTTGGCTGAACTGATCTGGTATTCATTTTATCACACATACACTTTATGACAAATGAGGCCTCACTGTGAGGAAAAAAAAACTTGTAGTATGAAAACAATCAATTCCAGTGGAATGGAGAGCCACTTGAGGATACTAAATTATTCTGTGTACAGTAAATGTTCCATGAAGGGTTCAAATCTAGGGAACATGCAAACTTACACTATTGACCATTAGCCAGCTGTCTTGACAAAGCTGACATTTATGGGGACAGAAAGGGCTTTGAGATGCCTTTTTTGTGATTTTGTGATTTTTGTGATTTTGTATCAAATTAAATAAATTTCTTTCCCCCATTGGTCATTTCTTTGGCTTTGGTAGATATTATCATGCTGATGTGTGTAACAAAAAACAGGTGATTTGTACTTCAGGCTAGTGCTACAGTAGCTCAATTTCCAGAGCTTGCAGTGTACTCTAGCATTAATGCTATTCCTTTCAGCACCAGCTGTACTTTTGTCTACTGCTAATTAACAGTTATTAGCATACTAACACACTTAACTAAGATGGTGGACATGGTAAACATCTGCATATTAGCATACTGATGTTAGCATTTAGCTTAAAGCATAACTGCATAAAAACCACAGAGCCACCTATGATTCTTTACTCAGACTGGGTAATAATTTGCAAGACACTGATTTGTTACTTGCCCTGCTAGCTACTGTGTACAAGGATCTTGACAATGATTGGCCAGACTGCCTTTAAATTCAGTATGGATCAATTTGGCCCTGTTTGGGACACTTTATTCTATGACAAGTTAGGTCAAGATAGACGTTATTCCATTTGGAGCATTCATGATTGGATTAGAATAAACATTAACATTTTTGGTATTGCTGATATTTCTTCTTCCACTATCAGCCAAAATATTCCACTAGTTCACAAGTAAACATTAACATCCATGACCAGAATACCATTACTGTTGCTGTTTCTCCAGATGATGTCCAAATGATAGGTGTCCATTTTGGACACTCATCTTCTAGTGCCACCCTCAGGCTGAAATTAAATGATTGAGTTGCACACAAGCTATCTCATTATCTAATAGGCAGATTGTTATTAGTTTTGTTGAACACATTCACCAAAGCCCAAGTCTATAAATGGATCAGCATACAGTCTACAACAACCTCCTGCTCTCAGCCTTGGTGGATAATTTAAATTATGCTGCACCGAGATGTGTTACTGCCACTGTCCAGGGTGCTAATCCTCTGAGCTGTGCTGGCAGGAAGAATTCCTGCTACTAAAAAAATAAATAAATAAATAAAAATAAAACCAGGTACTGCTAAATATGCAGGATTCATTTTAAGCAAACTTGGAAGTAAATTCTGCAGTTTTGGCTTTTGTTATCATTTCTAGGCACCAGTTTGGTATTCTCCTTTGATGCTGATGTCAGGCTGTGGTGCTGTCACCACTGTATTGATTTAAATTTTCCAACTGATGACCAAAAGACACATTTGTTACAATGGACCAAAGTCAATTTGTTACACTGTTGTTACTGTTTGTTACACTCCTGCATGTGTCCATTTGTTACACTGTGTTTAACAAATGGACACATGCTTCAGGAAAGTATATATTATTATAGAATACATTCTGTACATGTGCCATAGTCATTTTCAGTAGGGTACGATAACCATTATTTTATATTACACTGCTGAAAGTAGGCACAGGTTTGGGCTCAACTTTGGGTAAAACTAAATCCTAATGTCATTCTAACACTTTTATGTTGCATTTAATAAAGTTTTCAATGCTTTTCATAAAATGAACTAAATTATACATACTTTTAGTTCATCACTTAACAATGGTATGTTACTTTAAGCTGCACACACAAAAATCTATATACAGTATGTACCATATTGCTGAGTAAACATACACTTACTGTATGTTGTTTAGGAATGAAAACGGGACATCAGTGAGTTGACAGAGGGCAAAGCAATAAATAAAGGTTTTCTGCTTGTACAACATGAGAGTTGATGATTGCATCTCTATCACTAGTAGAGAGTTTTAGCAGAAGCAAACCAAAAGAAAGAAAGTGGTATTTTTTGTTTAAAATCAATTTAAGCAAGCATTTCCAAAAGCTTCACAGATCTATTTGTCTCCTTTTGTCGCCACAAAATGTTGATCCCCTCAGTTAAATTTGTGCTCTTTTTTGTGTGTAATTTTTAAAGCTACGTAAGTGTGAAGAAAAAACTCACTTTGATCACTGTCTTACTTCAGTGGTTCTGTGAGGCTTTAAAATGCCTTTCCTCTCTTAGGATAATTACCACTCAAGCACCATCAAGTTCTAAACATACAGTGTAGCACAACTAATAAATAGCCAAACTGCCTAATGGTCCCACTAAACAGTAAGAATTTACCTATAGCATAAAAGGCAACTACTGAAGCCAGAAGCATAAAAACTAGGGTTTTATGTAGTAAGGTTTTGCTTTATAAATCTCAGTAACTGTAAAACAAGCCTGATTACACTTGCAGTTATTCATTAATGCAAGTATACATGCCTGTCTATATCCTGTTTGCATATCAGTACCTCTTTCTGGCATGGTTTGTATTCAAAAACCCAAATGCACAACACTAAACTGAAAGCTCAATAGTGTTTTAAAAGTGTTTAATAAGCAAGCAAAATGATGAAATGCAACAAGGCAGGCAGACAACAAGTCTACAAAAATCTTCAATAAAGATCTTTTTCAAAACAAATGGATCTGAGGGCCTCTCACTTAAGCAAGGTTACCATAAAGCAGACTTGGCCTAGAGACGGGTGTGAAGTTTAGCCAGGCTTGGCATGGAGTAAGATGTGAGCAGTAAAACTTGGCATGGAGTGAAGTTTGAGTAATAGTAAGGTTTGGTGCAGAGAGAGGTTTGGATAGGTGGCAAGGCTTGGCTTGGTGCGTAGAGGTTTTTTCAGTGGCCCCTCACAGTACTGCAACAAAAATTCCCCATGGATCCAAAAAAGCATTTTCTCCATAGGCCACAATGATAAAAGAAATATTTGTATAACTGTTGATAGAACGTCTCAATTTGTAAACCAGGTCAATCCTCACTCTTTGAATTATGATTGTTTAATTAATGGATGTTTTACATTTGACAAACTTTCTCAGCTTACTCATGTTAGCATGCTCAGACATTAACACTTACAGTAGCAAAGCACCACTATGCTTTAATATAGCTTCAGAGAGCTGCAGGAATGGCAGCAATCTTAAGGTCTTTTCAGACAGCAAATAGTTGCTATCACTGCAGCTGTGTGGCAACATCCGTGTTCTGTACGTTGAATTGTGGCAGCAGGATGCAAAGCCATGGCGATGGCACTGGGCTGACTCGGATCCCACTAGCCTGCTATCAACAATACACATAAGGTAATCTCATCACACAGCTAAACACAATGGATTGTAACTTACAATTGGGAAAATGGTTTGCAATATGATGTAAGATTGTAACAAATTCTGGTAACTACTGTGCAAGTTCTGTGTGCACATGTTTCAAGATGGCACTCCTCGGTGTGCGACGGCGCAGTTCACTCAGAGTCAGATTGTTTCTCTTTTGTCTCTTTTTTGCTTATTTGTGTTAAAGCAACAGTTAAGACCGTAAACTTTATTTATGACTGGGTGACTTTGTTACTGCTAAGAGAGAGCAATCTTTTTGGAGATTTTGACCTGAGCACGTTGGACTCTTACCCAGCGCTAACATGCTATTTCAACACGACGCCAGGCTGACCCCCAGCAGAGAGCTC
>NW_018128155.1:429796-430971 GCF_001952655.1 Monopterus albus
CGGCAGGCTAGCCCTCCCCGCTATACTGTTCACAAATGTCCAGTCTCTGGATAATAAATTGGATGAACTCCACACTCATATTACCTCACAACAGGACTGCTCCCTGCTGTGTTTTCGTGAAACATGGCTGGGAAAAGAGACTCCCGATGAGGGTATAACTTGATGGTTACTCTGTGATCAGACAGGATCGCAGCGCTGCTGACAATGGCAAGATCCGCGGAGGAGGAACAGCCGCCTTGGTCTAACAGTCCTGGTGCACAGACTGTCAGATTATCTCCAAATTTTGTTCTGAAGATGTGGGATATTTAACACTAAAGCTAAGGCCATTTTATGTACCTAGGGAGCTGCAATGTATCATTGTGAGTGTAGTGTACGCCCCCCCACTCAGGCAAAGAGGAAGCTGCACTAAAGGAACTGTACAGAATGATTAATGAGCATGAAAACACATATCCTGATGCTACTTATATTATTATGGGTGATTTTAACCACTGCAATCTCAGGAAAAGCATGCCTAAACTGTATCAGTTTGTAACCTTTCCTACTAGAGGAAACAAAACACTGGACCAATGTTACAGTAACATTAGAAATGCTTTCCCAGCTGAACCTAAGCCTCATTTTGGTAGATCTGACCACCTAGCAATCCAGCTCAAACCTACTTACACCAAATGACTCAAGGCGAAACCAGTCTCAGTGAGAACTGTTAACACCTGGAACGACTGTGTACAGGCCAGCCTGCAGGGCTGTGGAGGGCTGTCTGGAGCCCACAGACTGGAACATCTTCAAAGGGGCCAAACACCATCCATGAATGTGCAGAGACTGTGAGTGACTACATCAGCTGGTACACATCCATATGCACACCAGCTAAAACAGTGCATGTTTTCCCCAACCAAAAACCATGGTTTAATAGGGATATAAAACAGAAAATCAGGAAGAGACAAGAGGCTTTTAAGTCAGGGGACCAAGTGGAGTACAGGAAAGCCCGGTACGAGCTACAGAAGTCCATCAGAGCTGCAAAGAGAGCATACTTCCAAAAACTGGAGAGCTACTATATGAATAACAACACATGCAGTATGTGGATCAGCTAAACCCCCAGAAGGCAGTGGGACCAGACGGTGTTCCCCCTAGAGTGATGAGAGCCTGTGGGGATGTCAACAACTTCTATGCAAGGTTTGACA
>NW_018128155.1:432546-435205 GCF_001952655.1 Monopterus albus
ACAGTGCTGATTTATTCAATGAACACAGGTAAAAATTAACATTACACGCTCAGGTATCTTGCACCTCCAACATGCACGCAGGCAGCTGAAAGATGAAAGACCCTGAACCACAACAGGCCTATACATTATATCACTTCGGGCTAACCCCATTCTACACAGGAACGCCAAACCGTGATGTCTCCCGGTGCCAGCTTTGCAGCTGGCCAGAGCAGTAGTCAAAACATGAAGAAAAATCAATGTGTGATTTGTCTGCTGATTATGTGGTATGTAGCTAAAAACATTCTAACACGACCTCTAGTGACATGTCATGACAACATAAGAAAATATTATGGCTATGGCTACAGTTATACACGTCATAATAATAATATTAAACATCCTGTCTTCTAACAGTCATCAACTTTCTATCTAGTTATCCTTGACCATAAGCAACCTACAGCAACTCATGAGAATGTCTAAGCATTTAACAGCCTGAGCTAGACATCCTGTCTACTCTAAACATTTCTAATACATCAAGTATCTAACCAATATCTATCTGACTAAAAATACCTAACATGTCCTTAACCCAAGCAGTAGTTCCTCGCATTTTCAAAAAATCCATTATCATACCGGTCCCTAAGACATCAGACACATCCACTCTGAATAACTTCAGGCCAGTGGTGCTCACATCAGTCACCATGAAGTGCTTAGAGAACCTGGTCCTCACTCATGTCTGTGCAGATTATCAGTTATCCAGGTCATAGTAAACTGAAAGCCTCACTCATGTCTGTGCAGATTCTCAGTTATCCAGGTCATAGTAAACTGAAAGCTAAAAATAAACTGGACAAGGTTTTTAGGTCGAAGATGTTTCATCTCTCATCCAAGAGGCTTCATCCTGCCCAACTGGCGTTGAGCTGGAGATGTTTATCCCCATCAGTGGTGTTTCAGTCACCAATGTCCCCTAACAATTGAGTCATTATAGCATTGTTATCTGTCTTTGAACCCTCACCTGTGGACCGACGCCTGTTGTCCTGGTGGGCATGTTTGGGCAGAGATCTCAAAACAGAGTTGTAGATGGATGACAAGTTGTGTCTTAGTCCACCATTCCTATTTAGTGAGGGGTGTTCTATTTGGACAAAAATAGCTTCCTTGACTCTCTCTCAAACCAGCGATGTTCTCTGGAAAGGATCTGGACTTCACTGTCCTCAAAAGAATGTCCTTTGTCCTTCAGGTAGAGGTGGACTGCTGACTCTGGTCCACTGGAGTTGGCCCTCCTGTGTTGGGCCATGCATTTGTGCAGCGGCTGCTTAGTTTCACCAATGTACAAGTCGTTACACTCCTGACTACACTTAATGGCATACACCATATCACTCTGTTTATGTCTGGGTGTTTTGTCCTTTGTGTGGACCAGTCTCTGCCCCAGGGTGTTCCCTGGCTTTGGTGAAGGCCTACTTGGGGTATCCATTTGGGGTAGCTTTAAGGGAGTGTGTAATTTCTCCTCCTTGGCACCTTCTGCAGTTGTGGGCACTTCATCTGCCCTGTGATTTAAAGTTCTGATGACTCCCAGTTTGTATTGAAGTGGATGGTGTGAGTCAAAAAGCAGGTACTGGTCTGTGTGTGTAGGTTTCTGATATACTTCTACCTTCAGGCTTTAAAGTGAATGTATTTTTCTGTCTCTGTCAGTCATGGCTGTAGTGCGGTTCTACAGTACTGAAGCTGTGAGTGGGCGGGCCATACAGAGGGCAGCCAAGCTCTACCCCCAGCTGTCAATCACCACTGAGCTGTGCTACAATGTGGAGCTGACGGGTGAGTGTGTAACAGCTGGTCTGTAAAGGGGCTTGTAATTTAAAATGTGGAGGTTGTGGACAGTCGGACAGAAATTGTATGCTCTCATCTTGTGTACCTCTCTGTTATCTTCATTTATCCATTTATGTACTGATAGTTTACTCCTGCTTTCTGCTTCAGACTGCTCTAGTCCTTAGTGGCACTGTGCTACCAGGAGTACAAATTGTTACTGCATTTGCATTTTGACTCTTACTATTTCGTGAGCTCCGGAGTCAGGAGATGCCGGTCGCATTGTTTACACTCGAAGCCAACTACTAGCACTCAGAAGCGACCGGCCACCTCACAGGGAGAAGCTGGAGATTCTCTCGGAAATACGGTGTAAAATGTAGGGCTGCAGAACCAGCATAAAGCACTGGGAGGTGAAATGGAGGTAGAAGCCATGTTTACTATCTGTCGTTATGGGTAAAGTGCGGTCCCTCTCCAACAAGATGGGCGAGCTAACAGTGCTAACAAGACTGCAACATGAGTATAGGGAGAGCAGCCTGCTATGCTTCACTGAGACCTGGCTGAACACCACCACTCCGGATTCTGTGGTCTCCTTACAAGGATATACACTCATTCGGGCAGATTGAAGCGCGGCTGACTGTGGTAAGAGGAAAGGTGGAGGTTTGGTGGTGTACTTTAATAACAGATGGTGCAACCCCGGACACATAACTGTTAAGGAAAAATTCTGTAGCAGAAACATTGAACTATTAGCTATCAGAGTACGGCCGTACTACATCCCTATGAAGCACTCCCATATGATTGTGGTGATGGTGTACATTAATCCTTCGGCCGACGCTAAGGCTGCATGTCAGCGCATGCTGAGCACCATAGCCTGGCTGCAGACACAACATCC
>NW_018128155.1:435248-444945 GCF_001952655.1 Monopterus albus
GCCGACGCTAAGGCTGCATGTCAGCGCATGCTGAGCACCATAGCCAGGCTGCAGACACAACATCCCCAGGCTTTAATTCTTATCTTGGGGGACTTTAACTATGCTTCTCTCCCCTTCTCGGCCACCCTCCCAAACTTCACCCAGTATGTAAATTGCCACACAAGGGAAAATAAAACTCTGGATCTAATGTATGCAAATGCCAGAAAGGCATACACCTCTGCCCCCCTCCCCCCTCTAGGTCACTCTGACCACAACCTTGTTCACCTACTTCCAGTGTATACTCCAGTGGTGAAAAAAGTGTCACCTCAGGTCAGGGTAGTAAAGGTATGGACAGAGGAGGCAATTGACCAGCTGAGGGACTGTTTTCACACCACAGACTGGGACATCCTCTGCAGTCGTCATAGAGAGGACATAGACAGCCTCACACACTGTGTTTCAGATTACATAAACTTCTGTGTAAAAAATACCGTACCATTCAGGAGAGTACGGTGTTTTCCTAACAACAAGCCGTGGGTGAGCCCTGAGTTAAAAGTACTGCTAAATGAGAAGAGGGCTTTCCTCTCAGGGCACAAGGAGGAGCTGAGCAGGGTGCAGCGGGAACTAAAGTACATGATCTGGTGCAAGGCTAGCTACAGGAAGAAGCTGGAGCAGAGCACGAAGAATACCAACGTGCGTGAGGTGTGGAGAGGCCTGAAACACATCTCGGGTCATGGCAAATATGGAGATGGTCACCAGATCCCAGGGGACAAGGCCTGGGCAAATGAACTGAATCTGTTTTTTAATAGATTTGACTCTACCCGGTCCTCAGCCCCCACCCTGCCAGTCCCCCCGACTTACTTCTCCAGGTCAGTTGTCTCTCTGCAGCTGCAGCTGCTCACACCTCAGCTAGACCATGCCCCTCCTCCCACTGTCACGGGGTTTCTCAACATCCCACAGCTCCTATGCAGTCACCGCCCACCAGCCCCCTCCGCCTCATGGCAGACCAGGTCAGGAGGGAGTTAAGCAAGGTTAAGGCCAGGAGGGCCACAGGCCCTGACCACATCAGCCCCAGGGTCCTCAGGGAGTGTGCAGACCAGCTCAGTGAGGTGGTCCTGTACATGTTTAACCTGAGTCTTAGTCTGGAGAGAGTCCCAACCCTATGTAAGACATCCTGTGTTGTCCCGGTTCCCAAAATACCTCATCCTAAGGAGCCAAACCACTACAGACCCGTTGTCTTGACCTCCCACCTGATGAAGATCATTGAGAGGATTGTCCTTATCCACCTCCGTGCCCAGGTGAGCTCGGCGCTCGACCCGCTGCAGTTTGCATACCGTCCTGGCATCAGGGTCGATGACGCCATTATCTACATGCTGCATTGAGCCCTATCTCATCTGGAGTCCCCCGGAAGCCTGGTGAGGGTCATGTTCTTTGACTTCTCCAGTGCTTTCAACACAATCCAGCCATCACTGCTGAGGGGGAAGTTGGAGGGGGCAGGTGTGGACCAACACCTGTCCGCATGGACCATTAACTACCTCACAAACAGACCTCAGTTTGTCAGGCTGTGTGTCGGACATGGTGGTCTGCAACACGGGGGCACCCCAGGGGATGGTGCTTTCCCCCTTTCTGTTCACCCTTTACACGTTGGGCTTCAAGTACAACTCCCACCACTGTGACCTACAAAAGTTCTCTGATTATACCGCCATTGTTGGATGTGTATCGGGGGGATGAGCGGGAATACAGGGGGGTTGTTACTGACTTTGTGAAGTGGTGTGAGGAAAGTCGACTGGTCCTGAACACCAGTAAGACTAAAGAGATGGTGATTTATCCCCAGCGGAAATCACCAGCACTCCGGTGAGATTTCAGGGCTCAGATATTGAGATTGTGGACACCTTTAAATACCTGGGGGTCCACCTCAACAACAAAATGGATTGGACTGAAAACACTGATGCCCTGCACAAGAAGGGCCAGAGCTGCCTCCACTTGTTGAGGAGACTGAGGTCCTTTGGTGTGTGGGGGGCACTCCTTCAGACTTTTTATGATACTGTAGTGGCATCTGCTGTTTTTTACGCTGTTGTGGGCTGGGTGGGAGGTAGCACGGTCAGAGACAGAAAGAGGCTCAAGCTGGTTAAGAAAGCTGGGTCTGTCCTGGGCTGCCCCCTGGATTCCATCGAAGAGGTGGCGGACAGAAGGATGCTGGTAAAACTAACATCCATCATGCACGACCCCTCCTATCCCCTGCACCACACAGTAGAGGCTCTGAACAGTTCCTGAACAGTGCAAGACTGTTACATCCCCAGTGTAAGAAGGAGCGTCACCGTACTGTAGGTCGTTCCTCCCCACAGCAATCAGACTGTACAATACATCACTGCAGGGATAAGCTAGGTGAAAGTATGAGGGACTATGTAATAGTCAGCTGAGGTGCAATACTCAAATCCTGGGGTAAAATGCATGGTTAATATGCACATACAGTGGGTACGGAAAGTATTCAGACCCCCTTAAATTTTTTACTTTTTGTTATATTGCAGCCATATGCTAAAATCATTCAAGTTCATTTTTTTCCTCATTAATGTACACACAGCACCCCATATTGACAGAAAAACACAGAATTTTTGACATTTTTGCAGATTTATTAAAAAAGAAAAACTGAAATATCACATGGTCATAAGTATTCAGACCCTTTGCTCAGTATTTAGTAGAAGCACCCTTTGGAGCTAATACAGCCATGAGTTTTTTTGGGAATGATGCAACAAGTTTTTCACACCTGCATTTGGGGATCCTCTGCCATTCCTCCTTGCAGATCCTCTCCAGTTCTGTCAGGTTGGATGGTAAACGTTGGTGGACAGCCATTTTCAGGTCTCTCCAGAGATGCTCAATTGTGTTTAAGTCAGGGCTCTGGCTGGGCCATTCAAGAACATTGTTCTATAGTGTTTAAGAGTTCCGTAGTCTTTCTAACTATGGGAGGAGGAGATTCTGTGGTGGTTAGAACAAACAATATATGTCTAGTAGTTAATCCATTGTTAACATATTCCTGATTCAAATGGGTCATGGGATATATTACATAAATTTCTCTTAGAATAGATACTAAAATAGACTTCTAGTGTCAAGATAGGAAAATGCTTGTGTAACTAGGAAAGGTCAGCGACCTTCTATTTTTTCTGTTCTGCTCAAGGAGGCAGTCGGATGGTCAGGAGTTTTCCCCAAAGAAGGAGATGATAGTGGACAAGCTAATAGAGCAGAGCTAATAAGGAAAAGAATGTGAAGGAGAGAGATGGAAATAAAAAGGAGCAGGGGGGCTGATCAAGGGAGAGAGCGGAGCTGAGTTGTGTGACTACCTGACTTCCTCTGCAGAGTGACAAAAGACTAAAAGACTTACAAGGTGATCCTGTTTCCCAGTCACAATCACATTTCAGTAATATTGTTCAGTAAATGATTTTTGGCACTGCAGTCATTTTCCCTGTGCATTGATTTAACCACTGCACTTGAATACTGTTTTTCTGCAGGCAAAGACATGCAGCACTCAGATAACTCAAATGAAATTAAAAGAGCTCCTGTATTGTATCCCTCTCTGTAGTTTCTGTAGTTGCCATGGTCACACAGAGAGCCACAGTAGAAAGTTGAAAAACTTGATTCATCATGATCTCTGACAGCAGGGGCACAGAGCCATTTACCGTCATCAAAGTGTTCCACTTCCCCCATCGTGTTTATATTGAAAACAAAGGAAGTGAGTGCAGTGAGTTTATGCACTAATTAAGCATCCACACAATAGAAATAAGAGGAAATGCTGTCCTCGAATTCTCACCAAGACTTGGCTTTCTGACAAAGTCCCAGACTCTGCGATTCAGCTAGAGACTCACTCTGTACATTGAGGAGATCGCACTGGTGCTTCAGGGGAGGTAAAGGGAGGAGGTATGTTTGTGTTTATCAATAACTTGTGGTGTGGAGATGTACAGACTGTTTATAAGCACTGTTCACCAGACGTGGAGTTTTTATTGCTGAACTGCCGGCCCTATTATCTAGCAAGAGACCATAGTGCTGTGTTTCTGGCTGCTGTGTATGTTAGCCCAAGAGCTAATCCCTCGACGGCTCTCAGAAAACTCCAAGACGTCATCAGCGCTTTAGAGACAGCGCACCTCGATGCTATATTTATTGCTGCAGGCGACTTTAACCAGTGTAATCTATAGACTGTACTTCCCAAATATTACCAACATGTGAACATTCCCACCTGGGGCAAGAACACTCTGGATCGTGTTTACAGTAACATACCTGGTGCATACAGGGCTGCACCCCGCCCCCACCTTGGATGCTTGGACCACATTTCTTTGTTCCTGTATCCAGCTTACATACAAAGACTGAATCAAACAAACCCTGTCACCAAACAAATTAAACTCTGGACCATAGAGACTGAAGGCATCCTGCAGGTCTGTTTTACCCAGACAGACTAGGATGTGTTTAAAGCTGCAGCCACCTCGGAGGACTTTTCTGTCAGTGTACAGGATTATGCTGAGTATGTAACCGGGTACATTAGTACCTGTACTGACAACATTGTGCCCACCATACAAGCCAGGAGGTTTCCCAACCAGAAGACCTAGATAAACAGTCAGGTACGTCACATGCTGCATGCTCGCTCCCATGCATTCAGATCAGGCAATAAGATGGAGTACAAAGCTGCGAAGAAAAGACTGAGGAAAGCCATGAAAAAGCAGCCAAGAGGCAGTACAGAGAGAAGCTGAATGGCTTCTATTCTACTGCTGACTCCAGATGAATGTGGCAAGGCCTGCAGCACATCACAGACTACAGGACCACCACCAGCATTATCAGCTCCACAGACAGCCTGCTGGATGACCTCAACACCTTCTACACCCGCTTTGAGACCTCCAGCACCAGCACAGAGAGGAAGCACACACCTGGACCACCCAACCCCCTACCTCCCCTCCATTAACTGTCTCGCAGGACCGGACAACATCCCAGGGAGGGCTCTCAGAGCATGTGTCAGCAAGCTGGCTGGTGTTCTCACCACCATCTTCAACCTGTCCCTCAGCCAGAGCATTGCTCCCACCTGCTTTAAGACCACAACCATCATCCACCTTCCCAAGGAGAGCCCAGCCACCTGCCTGAATGACTACAGGCCAGTGGCACTCAACCCAATCATTATGAAGTGTTTTTAGAGAGTGATGCTAGCCCACATCCAGAGCAGTATACCGGACACCCTGGATCCCCTGCATCTTTGTAATATATGCATGCAGGGGGGGGTTGCAAATATGTGAAAAGAACCATTTTCATTTTATATGTTGATTACACTTATTAAGCCAAGCAGAAGAAGTTTCATACCGAAAAAATACTTTTAACTATTTTTTAAAATTTTTTTAAACTTTAACATGGGTCAATTTGACCCGAAACATAACAGGTGGGTTAAACAAAGTGTTTTAATTATCAGATTCAAGGCATTTATCAAATGTGACTAAACGCCATCTTCAACACAGTTGTCCCCCACAAACTTACCACACTGGATCTGCACCCCACCAGCTGTGACTGGCTCCTGGACTTTCTGACTGGCAAGCCCTAGACTGTCAGGATTGGCAATAGTACTTCAGCCAGCATTATCACGAACATCAGCAATCCACAAGGATGTGTCCTCAGTCTCATCCTCTACACCCTGTTCACCCACAAGTGTGTCACCTCCCACAAAGACAACATCATCCTAAAGTTCACAGATGACACCACAGTGATAGGTCGCATCACTGGCAGGGACGAAGCAGACTACAGGAGGGAGGTGGCTGGTCTGGTGTCATGGTGCAAGGACAATAATCTCACCCTCAACACGGACAAGACGAAGGAGATGATAGTGGACATGAGGAAGGAGAGGAGATCTCATCAGCCACTGTTCATCCAGGGGCTCGAAGTGGAGAGGGTGAGCACCTTAAAATACCTGGGCGTCCACATTAGTGGGGACCTCACCTGGACATACGTAACTATACAACATGTAGCTACACACATGCATGAATATTGGTAATAATCACCATATGTTTGTGGAGGCATTTCCAAGCAAAATGTAGTTTGATAATTGAAATTAATCACAAAATATTGCTTGGCCCTCTTCAGTGCCCCTTCACCTCATGGTGCCCTAGGCACCCGCCTACATAATGACACACAATGAACCTACATAAATGTGTCAGATTAACCAAGATGGCTAATATTCCTCTGTAGCCCTTCACAAATTAAGACAGACAAAATATATAGTATAGTATAAATAAAGGATACAGCATATAAATTACACAAATATAAAAACATTACAAGGCAGATATGGAAAATCCTACTAAGAAGAGCAACACTATACACATATTCACACATACACTTCCCAGGAAAAACTGGACAAGTACACAGTGCATTAATCACAAAATAGGATGCACTTAACAACAAAATATTGCTTTATTTTGCTTTGTTAAGATGTAAACAAGAATTATGGGATCTATTTGAAATATGAACCATTGTGTTTGAAAACTGCAGTGCAGTCTGTTGTTTATTTTTGGCATGTACATAGGTGACTGCATAATCAGTGTATATTTGAGAGGAGACAGCAGGGGGACAAACACCAGGAAGATCTTTGGTATACAGACTAAATAGCAACAGACCCTGTGGTACCCCATGTTATGTAAATTAACTTTCTCACTGGGGAAAAGCAAGGGAATCCAGACTGCAGTGTATCAGTTCAGGTAAAGATGGCTTTATTGCAGAGAGAGTGTAACTGATGGGTGAGGATGAGAGGAGTGGTGTCTAGAGGTTGGGTATATAGAGTTTGTGGAGAGGAAGCAGCAGAGAAGCGATGCAGGCTGAGTGGCATCATGGGAGAAAGCTGCTGAGGAGCTGGATTCGTGGAGAGCTGGCTGGAGCTTGTGTGTCCACACACAGGTAAACACAATGATATCTCGTAAATGAAAGATAGTGAAACAGTCTTATTTGGATCAACATTTGCCTGGGTCTTTTGTAGCCAGAGTGTAATCAGCCAAATCTCCTATAGCTGCGAACTACTCTCGAGAGCCGGTGTCTGTGGAGGTGGTAGAGAGAGAGAAAGAGAAGGAGTGAGGGAGAGGAGAGCCAGAGAGGCAGAAAACATATATATACACTAATGGAACTGGTACCCCCATAGAATACAGATAAATCAGTACTACCCAAAAAATACACCTAACCACATGGTGATAATCCCCATTTCCGCAAAGCACATCAGAATCAGAATCAGAATCTGCTTTATTGGCCACGTGTGTTGGACTCACCAGGAATTTGACTCTGGTACATCAGCTCTCAATGTGCAAACAGTAAACCAGCATGAAGCTGTGTAATATAACAAAAATAAAAATAAGCAGTATTTACAAGCAACAGAAAGTGCAAACAATGCAGAATAAGCAGTATGAACAGATAGTAACAATGCAGACAACAAAGGAATGTTCTTTGAAATGAGATAGGAATAAAAATAGAGTACTTAAAACAGAGTACTAGAGACCTGTATGAATCTGTATAATCTGTACAATGTATATATACACAGGTATTGCACTGAGGTTTGTTAGAAATTAATAAATTAGATAATTATTAGACTTTAATGTGTTAGACTTTAATGTGTGTTAGTAATGCAGTTTAGTAAGATTCAAAGTCTGCTCATGTGTGCTTCAAGGTTAGAAGATAATGTTGATTCTGAAAAGTGTACCTTGAGACCAGTTGTTTTCTTGTTTGAATCTTGTGTAAGAATTATGTCTGAATGAATGTTTTAGGTACATACAACATACACACACATGGAGTTCTTCATTTTGTTATGACTAGGTAATACGCAGCTGCTCCAAGCATGTGGAGCTCTAGATAAGAGATGGAGTCTGCTGGACGGACTTCATCTGTGTAAGGGGTTAGCCCAAAACTGATAAATGTATTAGGCTCTGTGTTTCCAGGTGCTTTTTTCCCTGCTCTCTTCTCCAGCAGCTTGTCTGAAGGAGGGAGCCCTGGGTTGTGTTCTGTAATCCTTTTATATATACTGTATATATATAGTTTTTTTGTAAATAAACCAGCACTAAAATCAAGAAAGACAGACTCCTTTCTTACTCAGATCTGTCCAGTAAAAGAACTGGGGTATAACAGGTTTATTGTCCAATCATATGGTCATTGGTTAAGTGTTCATCAGAGTGACAGCCAGGGTGAAGAAACTGTCCCTGTGCCTGGTTGTCTTGCTGAGCCAAACCAGACAGTGATGGAGGTGCAGAGAACAGACTTGATGATTCCCGTGACTCGTAATAGAATTGACTAGTTTAAACATAAATATAAAGGTATGTGTCAATCAAGATATATGCAAGAACAGGCTCAATGATTAATTACATGGACAATTGTGGGTGTGGTGTACATTTTGTAATAATTCTTTAGTATATTACTTGTGTGATGTAAGAATGTTAACACTGTTATAATCTTTTTTAGTATAATATGTGTGTGGGTAGAAGTGAATCATTTACTGCTTGCAAACCAATGATGGTAAGATGATGTCATGGGGTAGGACTGGATAAGTCTGACTTCTTCCTACTCCATTCAAGCATGTACTAGGTATAAGCAAATTGATATTGGATTATGTGTAAAATTATGTGTGTTGTCATATCAACTGTTTTACATGCTTGAAAGAATAAATCAAATCAAATCAAATCAATGGTCCTGATGTTGGACGTCCGTTTCAAGTCACTGTGCCATACTACACAAGTGGTGTGAAAAGTGCAGGCAAATATTTGACTTTCAAATGAGTCAGGCAGAGCTAAACTTGGAAGCCACATAATGTAGAGGGGGACTATTCTTGAACACTGGAGCTAGGGATGTTAAAAGGAGCAACAAAAACAAAGAACAAAGATGTGAAATAAGAGTACCGCCACAAGTGAGAGAGAGAACAGTCTTGAGAATCTTTCATGGTGCAAGTAAACATATGAGTGGAGTCTAAACTTATTGCAGGAAGAAAGATGCAGGCACTGAATGTGTCACTGAACGTGTTTTCATCTAATGTGTGTCATTCAGCCTTCTGCCATGGTGGCTGTGCTATTTGTGATCACTGTGGAGGGGAATAATTTAATTACTGTGCATGAAAGTGTGTCAACATTCAACATGCCACAGTCAGACAGAAAGTGAGGGTGAACATCTACAGGATGCTTTTATTGAAAATAAAATAGTTCACATGTTGACAGAAGTCACACTGAAGCTTTGTCAAGTGTTCTCCCACTCACTTTAGTTTCATTAAGTGACAAATTACCTGGAGTGTTGGTACACCTTCAGAACCTGTAATGAGTGGGAGCTTATCAACAGGCTATCATCATTAACATTAATGATTAATTAAAACATTCAAAGGAGATGAATATTCATGCTGTATAGTGGGGCAGATTGTGTCACACTGTGAAATCAAGAGTAACTTGTGCAAAAGGTCTCAAGTGCTACAGGTATAAGAACATCACACAATTAAAAAAAAACAAATTAGTAAGGTCTGGTACACATGCCAGAGCAGCAACCAGATAAACATACCCTTCATAGCTTGTATCATTGTAACCATATAAAAACTATATGTGTCTGACAAATGGCAAAGTCTTCAGTGAGTAAAGCAGTTTTTATAATATTAACATTGATAGCGGGGTGGCCCCCTCCTTGAACCGCCACCTTATTGTGGTAGAGGGGTTTGAGTACCCGAGGGATCCTAGGAGCCATGTTGTCGGGGGGG
>NW_018128155.1:446167-446610 GCF_001952655.1 Monopterus albus
GATCCGATGGCGGGGGAGGAAGCTGGACAGACTCGGCAGACCAAAACGTATTGTGAGGGTCTGTTGGGAACGTTTAGCAGAATCCCCTGTCAGAGAGATCTTCAACTCCCACCTCCGGCAGAGCTTTGACCAGATCCCGGGGGAGGTTGGAGATATCGAGTCCGAGTGGACCATATTCTCCACCTCCATTGTCGATGCGGCCATTCGGAGCAGTGGCCGTAAGGTCTCTGGTGCCTGTTGTGGTGGCAATCCCCGAACCCGGTGGTGGACACCGGAAGTAAGGGATGCTGTCATCCCGCTGAAGTAGTCCTTTCGAGCCTGGTTGGCTCGTGGGACTCCTGAGAGCAGGCCAAGCGCATTGCAGGCCAAGCGGATTGCAGCCCAGGCGGTTGCGGAGGCAAAAACTCGGGTCTGGGAAGAGGTCGGGGAGGCCATGGAGAAGG
>NW_018128155.1:447661-450897 GCF_001952655.1 Monopterus albus
GGTTGGGTGTGTGTGTGTGTGTGTGTGTGTGTGTGTGTGTGTGTGTGTGTGTGTGTGTGTGCGCACATGCTCAGGCTAAGAACAGTCGTCCTCTAAGGACCTGTCAGATCTACGCACAGGATGACAATGCTACTCACATCCAGCTATACAACAGCCGCTTTGAACTCATGAAGATCATTGCCAGCAAGAGGAGCCCACCAATCAAACCGCTGTAAGCACTGATGATTGTCTGTTTACTGTGAGTGGGCCAGTCTTATCAAGGAGCCAACAACAAAACGGGGTTTACACTACTTTATAAAAAATGTAAAATGAAAAAAAAAATAGAAACTGTAAATATTCTTACATAACAGTTGAGTTATTGAGTACGATGTGATCTTTGGTCATGAACTTTGGGTCATGACCGAAAGGGCAAGATCCCGGATACAGGCGGCCGAAATGAGCTTTCTCCGCAGTTTGGCCGGGCATACCCTTAGAGATAGGGTGAGGATCTCGCTCACCCGGGAGGAGCTCAGAGTAGAACCGCTGCTCCTCCACATCGAGAGGAGCCAGCTGAGGTGGCTCGGGCATCTGTTTCGGATGCCTCCTGGGCGCCTTCCTAGGGAGGTGTTCCGGGCATGTCCCACCGGGAGGAGGCCCCGGGGAAGACCCAGGACACAATGGAGGGACTATGTCTCTCGGCTGGCCTGGGAACGCCTCGGCATTGACCCGGTCCCGGATAAGCGGAGGAAAATGGATGGATGGATGGATAATGGGGTGGCTGTGGCAGGACAGAGTCATCCACTTATTGCGGGTTTTAGAGGTTTGATCCCCGGTCTCCCCATTCCCCAAGTGTCCTTGTGCAAGGCATGGAACCCTAAGTGCTCCCATTGGCCAGTGCAGTGCTTTTTATGGCAGCTCTGCCACCATTGGTGTGTGTGAGTGAATAGGTGGATGATGTGGAACAGTTCAGGCACCTTTGACGAGGCTGAGCTGAGTAGTGTAGATAACTAATATAATGTACTTTGTGCTGCTGAGTAATGAGTACAGAAACAAAATAACTTTTTAGTCTATAATGTGTAAAGATTAATTAATTATAGTTTTCAAGTAATTTGCCCAACGCCATTTGATTTTTTTGATTTGATTTTATTATATTCTTTCAAACATGCAGAACAAATGACATCAACACACACACTTACAAATAAAAAGGCAGGTGAATTTATTTCGACAATCATCTGTGAATGGATCTATAGATGATGAAAGAAGGCCACTGTTTTATATACATTACCCTGAAATATGTAGCTTTAAAATTATAACAAAAAAGTAAATAATGTGGCAAAATATAAGCTAGCATAAATCTTCCCTGTGTTGATAAACCCCAAGGGTGTTTTGCAGATTTAAAGGTTACCTGTGAGCTACTGGTGTTCTAAAAAATACATTTTTCACCATCTGTGAAGACTTTCATTCTTCTCATCTTGACATGAACTTGGAAGTAACAAGGAACAGTAATGGAATATCACTGAAAACTGGCAGTCAAAACCAATGATGCAAAGTAATTATAGCTCAAAGCAAAGGCACCACCTATTGGTGTTCATTATATCAGATGTGTGTAAGTTGTCTACTCCAGGTGATGAGTGTAGTTGAACACAGCATTAGATCAAAAGCAATATCAGACGTACTGCTTTATGACTAGTGTGCTCTTTCAGAACACACTGGTCATAAAGGTAAAAGGAGTGGATGGGCACAGTGGTGCCAAGATGACTAGACACAGTTTTGCTTTTTTGTAATACATTTTGACTGGAGGGTAGCACAGTGTTGCAGTGGTTATCACTGCATGAGTTTCCTCTGGAAAATCCTGCTCCCTCCCACAATCCAAAGACATGCAGGTTAGATTAACAAGCTGCTCCAAATTACCCGTGGATCTGAAAATGAGTGAGTTGTGTTTCTGTCTGTCTGTCTCTATATGTCAGTCCTGAGACCAGTGACCTGTCAAGGCTGTACCCTGCCTCTTGCTCAATGGCAGTTGGGGTCAGTTCCAGCCCCCAGACAACCCTCAACAGGGCAAGTGTACTAGCTATGAATGGACGGCTGTTTTGCCAAAATTCAGAGACTCTGCATACAGATAGAACACAACATCACTGTGTGAAGAGGTCTAGAAGTCCAGAATGAAATTTACAATCCCATTAACATTCTCTTTGCTTCTGTTTTCTCCCTCTTGCATATATCACCTCACACATAGATTTTTCATTGAACCAGCAGCATGTGGCTACTAATGTTCTGACCTGACAAATGATTTGCTGCTAATCCAAGATTTAACTTAAAACAGCTTCATCTATGCCTGATGATTTACTGCAAAACAATGCATGGATATGTCTCACATGAACACTGTAGAGTTTTTAATACAGTGAAACCTCACCCTATGATTGTATTTGAGGCCTCACAGAACCTGCTTGTGAATTACACCTGAAATATGAAACACACTCTGGGGCAGCTTTCATTCCCCGCTCCACATTAGAAAAAAAGTATGAAATGCTGTTTTCAACATATATTGGCAAAAATGGTACTCATAAACCTGATATCTGAAACACTGACCTCAACACTTCACCAGACAAGCTCTTAACCTTGAGCCATTATATCAGTTCACTGTGTGAGATGAGATGAGTGGCCAGGGGAGGTGATGTGGTGCTTGCATACAGGCAGAGAAATGAAATGAATGGTACTAGAGAAGGAGAGGTCCCTCAAATCAACAACCAGCATCCCACTCAGAAAAGGGGGCCAGTTTCTTCTTCTTGGCCCTTGTCAAGTCTCATGCATGGTGTCAGATTTGACGTGTAAGAACGCCAAATGGTGTTTGTGGTGGACTCAATTATAAAACCAGACAAACTGATTTAGCTGAAGGTTTATACTAGTAGCAACTAGACAATCAATACATAGTCCGGGATACACAATCAGGTCAATAAGACAGTCCAGGGTCAGCGCCGGTAGACAGGTATAGCCAGGAGATCCAAACTCGAGAGGTCAAGGGGAATAACTCAGAAGGTCGGTACACTGCAGGCAACC
This sequence comes from Monopterus albus, assembly GCF_001952655.1. NCBI lineage: Eukaryota > Metazoa > Chordata > Actinopteri > Synbranchiformes > Synbranchidae > Monopterus > Monopterus albus. The sequence goes on from NW_018128155.1 coordinate 450,698, forward strand.
AGAAACTGGAAGGGCATAGGCAAAACACGGTGGTCAAAAACAGTAATCCAAGGTCAGAAACAGAGAATCAGGCAAGGTATAAATGCTGGAGAGTCAGAGCTGGGGTCTAGAACAATCTGGCAGCGTCCTGGTGGGAGGACGCTGCCTAAGTAGAGGTGCGCACAATAACGAAACAGGTGAAACCAATGTGAGTGATGAAG
>NW_018128155.1:451692-474998 GCF_001952655.1 Monopterus albus
TCAGGCAAGGTATAAATGCTGGAGAGTCAGAGCTGGGGTCTAGAACAATCTGGCAGCGTCTTGGTGGGAGGACGCTGCCTAAATAGAAGTAAAAAACAGGTGCAAACAATAAGGAGCAGGTGAACTAATGATGATTAAATAAAAGGGCCAAAACTGAGGTGAAACAAAACAGGAAGTAATGTGAAAATAAAAGCCTGACAGGAAGCAACGGAACCGAATCGTGACAGCATGGAGGTTAGACAACTCCAGGATGGCCAGTAAGATCTCTAATGAACCAGGATATAAGAATAAGGAAAACAGTAAACAATACTGGAGGAAAAACATTACAAGTTTTTGGCACCGTAAGTGGTTGTCAAGGCAACACTCACTGAAATTCAAGAGGAACCGCAAGCAGCTTTGACGGTCTGTTTTGCTTTATCCCAGACTGATGCATACAATTTGTGTCTAAATGGTCACTGCATTTTTGTGAGTTGCAATTGTTACAAACAAATCTGCTATAGTTTGATTCAGTCAATTCAATAATAAGGTTATGTCAACAATAAATAATTATGTCAGTGAAATAATGTGCACATAGCATGGTTGACCATGCTACTGGTGAGTGAAAATGACTTTAACTCAAAAAAGCTCTATGAAATGTCAAGATTGCTGGTATTGTGTAGTGTGTTGTTTCCTTAAGGCATCCAGAATTGTTTCATTCTCCCATACCCAAAACTTTATTCTTTTCATCTGGGCTCCCAGGTGTTAACCACTCCTTAATTAGAAGAGTGAAATGAAACCCTGACTCCCCATCTACCTCCACTTCACTCTACCATACTGTTATGCTCATTCCCCTTCACTTTGACTGACATTTATGTGGCGAGGAGTCAGAAAGGGATGTTCACAGATGTGAAACTGAAGTAAGACAGAATATGAATTACAACAGTTTCACTCTGACATCACTTGACATAGAGCATCACCCAACAATTAAAAACACAGCTATGAACTATCACTGGAGCAGGACAAGCACCTGCAGAGAGTGGTAAAGACTGTGGAGAAGATCACCAGGACTCCACTGCCCTCTTTGCAGAGCATCTACCACCGCAGAGTCCACAAGAAAGCCGCTTCCATCTTCAAAGACCCCACCCACCCCCAGCTTGGACTGTTCACACCTCTACCTTCAGGCCAGAGGTTCAGAAGTGTGAAATGCAGAACTTCTAGACTGAAAAACTCTTTCTTTCCAACTGCCATCAGACTCCTAAACAGCCGGCAGGGGTTTACAATCAGGGATTACTTCATGTAACTGCACCTGTAATGTTTACATGCTCAGTTGCACATGCATAACTGCACATGTATAGTTGCACACGCACTGCTGACTATTGCACATGTAGCTTCAATGCAGCATACATTATCTCCTAGTGTGTTTTCATTATATTTTTATATACTTATATTTCTTTTCATTCGCTGTTTAAAGTGCCTTTAGATTTTGTGCTACTGTTTATCCACTTCATATTTCACTTGTGATGTTTGGTATTCAGGGTGGACGGCAAAGTAAGAATTTCATTGTAAGAACATCCATTTGTGGTTAGCTTATAGCTAATAACTAACATTTGTATATTCTATGCATACTGTAGAGATGAAAAATGAGACCTTTCCAGATTCTGCTCCTGGTAGAAAACCTTATTTAAAATTATACTGACATTTGTAAACATGCTAAAAGCTACAAATCCAGAATGGGGCATTTCACTACAGTATGACATGCAACTTGCAATATGACTAAGTAAATGCCCCTGTTTATTCAGAGGTCTTGTTGGAACATTCCCTAAATATTATGTAACAGATCTCAGTAATTAGAGCAGAATAAGTTATCTATATGTTACATCCTTGAAGTTGTATTGTGCATCTACAAGCACTCTCAGCCAGTGTGAGTACATACAGTGTGAATACTGCATGTACATTAAGTGCCCTGAATGCTCTGTGTTCATAATGCTAAATGATCGTTCTTTATTGATTCCATAATTTATCCTTTTTTTTCCATCAAGTTTTTGAGCAATGTTTAGATTGTACAAGCATGAAGTATAAAGAAATCTTTTCTTGCTCTATTTTCAATTCTACAAGTAAGAAAAACAAAAATAAAACAATAGAACATCGTGAAGCAAAACATATCCATCCCCCCTCCCATGCCCCCAGTTGCCACATACAAGTCTGATTAGTTATTAACTATAGATGTAAGACAATAAAGCACGCTGGAAGAACGATGTCTCTCGGCTGGCCTGGGAACGCCTCAGTATCCACCCGGAGGAGCTGGAGGAAGTGTCTAGGGAGATGGAAGTCTGGGCATCTCTGCTTAGACTGCTGCCCCTGTGACCCGGTTCCGGATAAGCAGAGGAAGATGGATCTACAAAATGCATACTATCTGGTGAAGATTCGAGAGGGTGACGAGTGGAAGACCGCCTTCAAGACCCCTCTCAGACACTTCGAGTACCTCGTCATGCCCTTTGGCCTCACCAATGCCCCTGCAGTGTTTCAAGTACTAATAAACGACATCCTGAGGGACTTCCTGGGCCAGTTTGTCTTTGTTTATTTGGATGACATACTCATTTTCTCCTCCTCCCTTGTAGAACATCAGAGCCACATCAGACAGGTCCTCCTGTGACTTCTAGAGAATCATCTGTCCGTCAAGGCAGAGAAATGCGACTTCCATTAAAATTCTGTGTCCTTCCTGGGGTTCCTTATTGAAGGTGGCAAGGTCCGGGCAGACCCGTCCTAAGTCACTGCAGTCACTGAATGGCCTACATCCAAGAACCGGAAGGACCTGCAATGTTTCCTCGGTTTTGCAAACCTTAAGTGCATTTCATCCGGGGCTACAGCTCCATCACAGCCCCCTTAACTAGACTGACCTCGACTAAGTTGAAGTTTGTGTTGATCGTGGAGGCAGAGCAAGCCTTCCGGGATCTTAAACACCGCTTCACCACGGTCTAAACCCCCAGTTGCTCCCGGTGATGTCACTGGTGTGTGAATGCGTGAGTGCTTGGGAGTGCGAATGGGTGAATGGCCGAATAATGTGAAAGCGCTTTGAGTGTGCTGTAAAAAGCATAGAAAGGCACTATACAAGTATAAGACCATTTACCATAAATCATTTATTGTGCAGATCCCTGTGTCTCTCCAGAGTTTAAATGTATTGTCTAAGATAGATGGCTTAAAATTAGAACAGGAGGCATGCAATCCATATTGTATAGGAGCTCTCCTCCTGTCTCCTCAAACGGTCCAAAAATCTATGTGCAATCACAATATTGTAGTTTACAGTACTATACGAATTTTAAAACAAATAAGATCACATTTTAAATTGAAATCTTTATTTGCTGCCATGCCCATTACTGATAACCCATCTTTTAACCAAGTAGGACAGCCATTGGTCAACCAATATGTCATAATTTTTATGTGTGTTGCCCAGTAGTAAGCTAAGAGATTGGGAAGGGCTAAGCCTCCCTCCTTCTTAGATTTACAAAGATGTTTCCTAGCGATTCTAGGAACTGTCATGGCTAGAGTGTGATGCCGACTAAATTAATTCAGACAAACCATCCCAATTTAAAGGATCATTTAATATTACAATTATTCTGAATAGAGTAGTATTTAAACACATAATCTAGCACAGGAATCTTGGTCAAAGCACCACTGGACTTCAGATCAAAGCAAGACAGCTTAATTTCTAGAGCACATTTCCTAACCAGAGGCAATTCAAAGTGCTTCACATAGGCAAAGAAAAACAGTAACAGCATTAAATATTATAAGCATTAAAACCAGATCACTGCTTACTAAGGATGTCAGGGCCCTGCTGGGTTTGGATTCTGTAGGTAACTGGGAGCCAGTGTAAAGATTTAAGAACAGGAGTGATTTGCTCAATTCTCCTGGTTCTGGTTCAAACTCTCTGAACGAGCTGAAGTTGTCTAACAGTCTTTTGGGGAAGGCTAGACAAAAGACCATTACAACAGTCCAGCCTGTTGGAGACGATAGCATCAGTGAGTTTCTCAGGACATGAGACCTCAGAGTTGTACTATTTGTTCGAGATGATGAAAAGCTGATTTAGTTGTGGCCTTGATGTGACTGGTGAAGTTCAGGTCTGAGTCAATTATGACACCAAGATTTGTAACTTGAGTTTTTGTCTTCATAGTTCTACAATCAAGCTGATCAATAACTTCGGTCCTTTCGTTCTTGCTACCAAAAGCAATAACTTCAGTCTTGTCTGTAACTGAAGGAAATTTGATTGCATCCAGGTATTTACAGTGCCTTGCGAAAGTATTCGGCCCCCTTGAACTTTGCGACCTTTTGCCACATTTCAGGCTTCAAACATAAAGATATAAAACTGTAATTTTTTGTGAAGAATCAACAACAAGTGGGACACAATCATGAAGTGGAACGAAATTTATTGGATATTTCAAACTTTTTTAACAAATAAAAAACTGAATAATTGGGCGTGCAAAATTATTCAGCCCCTTTACTTTCAGTGCAGCAAACTCTCTCCAGAAGTTCAGTGAGGATCTCTGAATGATCCAATGTTGACCTAAATGACTAATGATGATAAATAGAATCCACCTGTGTGTAATCAAGTCTCCGTATAAATGCACCTGCACTGTGATAGTCTCAGAGGTCCGTTTAAAGTGCAGAGAGCATCATGAAGAACAAGGAACACACCAGGCAGGTCCGAGATACTGTTGTGGAGAAGTTTAAAGCCGGATTTGGATACAAAAAGATTTCCCAAGCTTTAAACATCCCAAGGAGCACTGTGCAAGTGATAATATTGAAATGGAAGGAGTATCAGACCACTGCAAATCTACCAAGACCTGGCCGTCCCTCTAAACTTTCAGCTCATACAAGGAGAAGACTGATCAGAGATGCAGCCAAGAGGCCCATGATCACTCTGGATGAACTGCAGAGATCTACAGCTGAGGTGGGAGACTCTGTCCATAGGACAACAATCAGTCGTATACTGCACAAATCTGGCCTTTATGGAAGAGTGGCAAGAAGAAAGCCATTTCTTAAAGATATCCATAAAAAGTGTCGTTTAAAGTTTGCCACAAGCCACCTGGGAGACACACCAAACATGTGGAAGAAGGTGCTCTGGTCAGATGAAACCAAAATCGAACTTTTTGGCAACAATGCAAAACGTTATGTTTGGCGTAAAAGCAACACAGCTCATCACCCTGAACACACCATCCCCACTGTCAAACATGGTGGTGGCAGCATCATGGTTTGGGCCTGCTTTTCTTCAGCAGGGACAGGGAAGATGGTTCAAATTGATGGGAAGATGGATGGAGCCAAATACAGGACCATTCTGGAAGGAAACCTGATGGAGTCTGCAAAAGACCTGAGACTGGGACGGAGATTTGTCTTCCAACAAGACAATGATCCAAAACATAAAGCAAAATCTACAATGGAATGGTTCACAAATAAACATATCCAGGTGTTAGAATGGCCAAGTCAAAGTCCAGACCTGAATCCAATTGAGAATCTGTGGAAAGAACTGAAAACTGCTGTTCACAAACGCTCTCTATCCAACCTCACTGAGCTCGAGCTGTTTTGCAAGGAGGAATGGGCAAAAATTTCCGTCTCTCGATGTGCAAAACTGATAGAGACATACCCCAAGTGACTTACAGCTGTAATCGCAGCAAAAGGTGGCGCTACAAAGTATTAACTTAAGGGGGCTGAATAATTTTGCATGCCCAATTTTTCAGTTTTTTATTTGTTAAAAAAGTTTGACATATCCAATAAATTTCGTTCCACTTCATGATTGTGTCCCACTTGTTGTTGATTCTTCGCAAAAAATTACAGTTTTATATCTTTATGTTTGAAGCCTGAAATGTGGCAAAAGGTCGCAAAGTTCAAGGGGGCCGAATACTTTCGCAAGGCACTGTATAATAAGGAGTGAAAAGTTGTTATATAAATTCCCAGATATTTGATCTTTTCTTGGGTTATATTAAATGGGAGACTTTGGAGCCAGGAGAGATCGTGTATGCGTATGGGCATAAGCTCACTTTTGTTCAAGTTTATCCGATACCCAGAGAAGGAACCAAATAGATCAATTTTCTTCAAGATAGCAGTAATTGTAATTTTTGGTTGAGTAATATATAAAAGGACATCATCCGCATATAGCGAAATTTTATTTGTAGTGGTGTCTGTGTTATAACCTGAGATCTGTGGATCTGTTCGAATACTTTCCGCAAGTGGTTCTATTGCGAGGGCAAAAATCAAGGGAGAACGAGGACATCCTTTTCTTGTCCCTCTGCATAAAGTAAAATGTGGGGACAATATCTGATTTGTAAGAACATGAGCATGGGGATTAGTATAAAGCAGTTTAACCATTGAAACAAATGTTTCCCCAAAGTTAAATCTTTTTAGAACCTCAAATAAGAAAGGTCATTCGATTCGATTGAATGCCCTCTCAGCGTTGAGTGACAATATAGCCAATTCTTCTTGTTTGGATTTGCAGGAGGAGTAAATAATGTTAAACAGCCACCTTAAATTAAAGTATGAGTTCCTGTGTGGAATAAACCCAGTTTGATCTGGGTGCACTAACTGAGGTAAGAAAGGGTTTAGTCTATTAGCAATGATTTTAGAATATATTTTTCCATCTAGATTTAATAAGGAAATAGGACGGTAAGAGCCCACTTCTTCAGCTTTCTTGCCTTCTTTATGTACTACTGTAATAATTGCATCTGTCAAAGTTGGAGGTAAGATAAGATCAGTCTGAGCCTGGGTAAACATACTGCACAGATAGGGACAAAGGATCTCACTAAATTTTTTATAAAACTCACAAGGAATCCCATTTTGGCCGGGAGCTCTATTATTTTTGATTGATGCAATGGCTTCTTTGATTTCATTGACAGTTATTTCTGAGTTTAATTGGGCTATTTCTTCCTCTTTTAGGTGTGGAAACATGCATTTATCTAAAAACTCTTCCATGACCACATAGTCTATATTGTTTTTTGAAGTGTATAGGTCTTGATAAAACTGAAAAATCTGATTGTTAATATCTTTGTGATTAGTCAAGACATCTCCTCTGTTAGACTGGATTCTGTGTATCATACGATCATTTTCTTGTTTCCTTGGCTGTCTTGCTAATAGTTTATGTGGTTTGTCACCTAGTTTGAAGTATTTTTGCTTGGTGTACAACAATGCCCTATTGGGTGTTGCTGAGATCAGATTGTTATATTCATATTTCAGAGATAGAATTTTCTTGTGTAGCTCAGAGGAGGGGATACAAGCATTTTCCCTGTCTAGCAATTTATTTTGGGGATCTAGTTCCAATAGTCTAGCTCTGTTTTTTTTCTTTTTAGCCAATTCAAATGAGATGACAACACCTCTCATATATGCTTTAAAGGCCACCCAGAGTGTACCAGGTGTAGTTTCGGAATTGTCATTAATATCAAAGTATAAAGAAATGTGTTCCTTTAGATAGTCAATGAAATCCCATTCACTCAGTAGCAGGGGATTGAATCTCCAGATTTGTTGCATTTTGACCACATTTTGAATTTCTAAAGTACAAGTTACCGGACTGTGATCAGAGATGACAATATTATGGTATGATGAGCTGGTGACAAAATTCATTAACTTAGCATCAAGAAGAAAATAATCAATTCTGGAATAGGTATTGTGTGTTGTTGAAAAGAAGGAGTACTCTCTACTAGTCGGATTTGCAATCCTCCAGACATCGAACAGACCCAAATTAGTAATAAATGTATTAAGAAATGTGCTGGAGTTGTTCCTACTTTGTTTATTGGGAGAGGATCGGTCAAGATAGGGGTCCAGCACACAGTTAAAGTCCCCTCCAATAACAAGGTTTGTTCTTGACATATCTGGTATAAGGGTCATCACCTTCTTAAAAAAGGATGGATTATCCATATTGGGGGCATAAATATTCAATAATGTAAGAGGTAGAATATAGTTCACCAGTCACGATCAGGTGTCGACCTTCTTTATCTGGTATTGTTTCTTTGTGGACAAATGGTATACCCTTCCTGATTATAATAGCTGTCTCTTGCTTTAGCTGGAAAAGAAGAGTAGTATAGATTTCCTATCCATCTAGATTTTAATCTAATATGAAATTTATTTTTCAAGTGAGTTTCCTGTAAAAATATAATAGCCGAGCCCAAGGACTTAAGATGCGATAGAACATTCCCTCTTTTTACCGGAATTCAACCCCCGTACATTCCAACTCACAAAAGTTATGTCTCTCTCTTTTAGATTATTTTGAGTGGTCATATCACAAGATAACGAGGAGTGTGAATTTTATATCTGGACTTTCATCTGACAATTCAAAAGCTGTAGGACAACTGGGGCCCACCCTACCCTCCCCATTAACCCCCCAAATAGACATCCTTGTAGCCACAGCTCCATAACTAATAAACACTAGCTGACTAGTCTAGCTGATACTGAACGAACGAGTACAGCGCAATATAACTGCGGGAAGTTACTGGAAAGAAGAAACAATAATAACCAATGAGTAGAAAAAACATAAGAAACAGCTCAATTTTCTTCCCTGAACTGTTACTGTTAACCTCTGTACTGTTAACCTAGTAACTCTTGCCTTCAACCTAGTAGCTCGTCACATAAGTGTAGAAATATTAACATAAACATTCAATGCTTGTAGACATGTACCAAACAGTTTGGAAACAATTCTCTGATCGACATCGTTGCTGCTCTAGTACCAATACAATTTATCAAGTTCAGGGTGAGTGGGCGAAATGCTCCTCAGCATATTTTTGGGCCTCTTTGGGATCGATGAAAGCCATTTTCACATTGTTGTGTGACACCAGTAGTTTAGCCGAGTACACCAGTCCATATCTGACACCAGGTTTCCCTCGTAGTAGCTCTCTGGCTTTAGTGAATGCGTCTCTTTTGCCATGGAGGGAGGGAAATCCGGGAATACGTTTATTTTATTCTCCTTATATGTCAGGCTTCGGTTTTCCCTGGCTTTCTTAAGTATTTCCTCCCGGATGTGGTAGTAGTGTACTCTCAAGATGATAGGGCGTGGTGGGTCACTCTCTTTTGGACGTTGACGGCTCACTCTGTGCGCTCTGTCTATAAGGGGGTTATCCGCGAGAGATAGCACCTCCGCTAGAAGCTGAGACAAATTGAGTTATCTTGGGCCCCTCCACACCCTCTGGTATTCCTGAAATCCTTATGTTATTTCTCCTTGAATGTGCCTCAAGCTCTTCACACTTTTCATCTAGCCCCTTCAATTTTTGTGGACAATCGCTTCATCGTAGCTTCCATGGTAGTTATGCTTTCAGAGTGGCTAGAGACATAGTCCTGTAGTTCGGTCAAAACCTTGTCATGTTTTACCACATCATTCCGTATATTCGAGATCGCTTTGTCAGCACTCTGATGTAGGGAGGTTAACTCGCCTCTGATGGTGGTTGTTATCTCAGTAATACGGGTTTCTATGGTTGTACAAACATCTGACCTGATGGTATTTACCTCGGCCTCTAATGTGGCTATAGCAGCTAGTACCACATTGTTCGAGAGCTCGCTTCAGATGGCTTACGGATCCGCATCAAGGCAGTCCGAGGCTTTGGGGCCTGTATCAGCTGCATCATTCTTCTTGGTTTTTGGTTTGACCATAGTGAGACTTTCCAAAAAAAAAAATATCTACACTTGGATGACTATTACTCTATGTCGAGAGTTGAGTTCACTCGATTTGAGTGTATTGCAACTAAAGTTACAATTATGTTTATACTAAAGTTTGACGAGCTTTCACGGGGAGCATCTCACTCTTCCATCACTCACTAGCGCCCCCTTTGATTCGATAATTTCATGTAAAAAATAGATAGATAGAAAGATGTAAAGTTAAAAATTAAATTATATTACTCAATGTACAATACATTCATTTATCATAGTTAAAAGACAATAGGATATAAAACAATGTCTTTCAAGAGTGCACTGACAGACCTGAGGTTCTCTTTCTCATGTACTGCGGATGAGTGGATGTCTCTCATGAGGCTCTGTTATACTGCATTTAAATCTATAATTATCGACTCGTGAAGCCAAAGCATGGAATCAAAGGGACTTTTAAGGACGTAGAGTGCCATTTGTATTTCATTTGTTCAGCGTAAATGCTATGTATGGTACAGTTTGTTCATATACTATACTGTACTTCTTTGTACTTTGTTTATTGCCAAATATAGTTTGTGAATATGGTGTGCCTAAGGTCTGGACACATCAGCGAAACTATCATATATAAATATCCATTTTAAAGAACCAACCTGTGTCCCTGTTGTTGTGAAGAGAACCACACTGTGTAACAACCAGGCTTCACATGTAATCAATACTGTTGTATCTTTGTAGGTCCTTTCATTGGTGAGCACTGAGTTCAAGTCCTGTTTTGCCTTTAGCCTTTGTTTACTGTAAATCTAGTCAACTCTAGCTGCATAAATTCCACTAGATAACATGAATAAAAAGACTTGTCCAAAGTTACAACATAAAACTCGTGCTGAATACTCCCCTAAAATTTAAAGCTACCACTTCAAAATGAAAGAGTATTGACATCTTCTGCAATGTTATATTTCAGAGGTCTTCCTCATTATTCAGTCAAGTTGTACACCATAAAAGAACAAGTTGACAGTGAGTCTTGGAGGTGTGAGCCATGTGTCGTTGGTAGAATCAATGCACAGAGAAAATTACTGCAGTGCCAAGAATCATTTATTGAACAATGTTATTGAAATATGATTGAGGATGGGAGACAGGATCACCTTGTTAGTTTTTAGTCTTTGTCACTCTGCAGAGGAAGTCAGGTAGTATGGAATACGTCTTCTCCCCGGGGTCTTCACACAAAAGCGCCTGATCAACCCCCCGCTGCTGTTCATTCCCATCTCTCTCTTCCTGGAATTCTTCCCTCATTACCTCTGCTCTTAACTGTCTTCTCCTTTTTTGGGAAAGTCCTGACTGCCCAACTTCCCCCAGAGCAGCACAGAGAGAGCACAAAAGGTCGTTGACCTTTCCTTGTTACACAAACATTTTCCTCAACTAACACTAGAAGTCTATTCTAATATATACAGTATATCCCATAGCACATGTTAACAATGCATTAACTGCTAAAAATATACTGTTTGTTTTATCTACTACACATGCAATTGAGAAGAGCCACTCTGACATCAGATGTGTCAGTGGTCAGAGAATCGATAGACCCAAAGCTACAATCCAAAGTGATGTTAACTGTACAATATCTTCCCTCATTGATCACAGGTACTGGAACCTGTACATCTCCATGGACTTACTGTTGAAAGTTTACCGACTGCTACCAGACAAGGAGATGATCCGACATGTAGCTGGTGTAATCTGCTGTATAGTGCTGCCTGTTGTGATTGCCTGAATCTGTCTAAAAACAGACAAAAATGTGAAAATGTCTTTTGGAGCAAATATGTCACCAGAGCACAATTTTGCTGTGTACAGTATATTTATTGCTACATTTAGATTATTATGAAGATTTTAAAGCAACTAAGATACAGTATGAAATTATCTTTTTTTTTTTTATAATACAATGTGACTGTTAGAGGGATTACCTGTAGTAGTTCACTGTCATGATCTAATATTGTCATTTTCAGCTGCAGCATGCAACAGTTTTCAGAAAGAAAGCTCTGACCATCCACTGTATACACTAACACAGAGAACATGAGGACACTGACCACTGCTCAGACAGTAGCATGGACATAGTCACAGATAACAGCCTTGAGAAGCTGCTACTGGAATTTCTTTTTCTCTGCTGAGTAGTCCTGAGGCTCTTGAAAATACTGTGCAGATGATGATCTACAAGTAACAGGAATCAATGAGCCCAAAATCAGATTTTGGTTATTCAAGTAATGTAACTGTCAACTGAATCAACTAACTCAAAATCAGCAGTTGTATGTTCCACTGATCCCTAGCAGTGAACCACCAAAATATGAAACTTTTCATGAACCAATGTGAAACAATCATTGAACTGGCCACTTTGACACACTGCCCAAAGCAGTGCTTTGAAACTGAAGTGTTGCAAGTGGTTCAAAGTGTGTTGATACGGTGGTTCAAGTTCACCCATCACTACATTTTGGTACCTGATCTCATGCTTCCCAGCCAACACACTTGTGAGGAGAATTGCAAATGTGATAAGAAGTGGTCTGAGCAGGTGTTATCATTATTGCTATTTCAGGTGAAAACGAGCACCAAAATTGCACTGTGCTGCCTCATCAGCATACATGGCTTCAACTGTGCCTCTCTTCCCACCTCAGCACGTTTACTCATTCATGGCATGAAAATACCAAACACAGCAGTAAGCAAAAAAAAGTAGACATACACATGAGGAAAATTGCATAAGGACTGCATTTAAAGCGTCGTTGAAATTGCACTGGCAGGAAAATGGAGCCCAGAGAGTCTGGTGGAGCTCTGACCGTCATTACAAACATGTTTATGTCCTGTAGAGAGAGTCACTGTATGCATACCTGTGTTGCAGTTGAGCTTGTGGTGCTATATGAGAGGCTCTGCTGTGTTTGTTTATGTGTGTCATCTGGGGAGTGTCAGTAATGGAATACCATTGTTTCTCACAGTTAACATTACTGTTTGTCAAACCAAGATATACTGCTAAGCTCTGAACACACCAGACTTATCTGCATCACCTTGTTGTGTGTGATGCCTTTGCTGAGCAATAAATCTCCTTCTTATCCAACATAATGGTAGTTTTGCTTCTCTGTTTCAAAAGTACTTAAATTTGACCAGAAAGTGCCGTTTTTACACGCAATATGAATTTTGTTGGAAAAATTTATATCATGTCAGCAAAATTACATGTGCAGCTAAAAAAAATATTAATTTAGCATGTCTATAGCCACAGTAGTGGTTTTAAGGTTGTCATGGTTATTTTACAGAAAACACTGTAACCCTGCCAGGCGTAGCTTGTCATAATTGCACTTAATTATTTCAGTTAAAGTTGTAGCCTGTTGTGGAAATCAATAAAGAGGCTTTCAAGTTGTCTTTTGTATGGTTTATTGAGCAAATCAGAGAATAGCATAAGCACAATACCAGTATCTTATTCAAGAGATCACATACAGTGCAAAGAGTCAGTCAGTGACAAAAGAAAGAAGTAGCAGTCAGGTTTTGTATAACACTAGTCAGCTATCACCCCACTAGCTGGAACTAATCAGAAATGTGTCTTAGGTATGCGTCCTTCAATATGTATCTTTCAAGATTAGGCAGCTGGGCCCAGTTGGTGGTGCTTTGTATGCAACAGGCTATGTGTACATGTGGCACTTGAGACTGGATGTGTGTGTATGAGGTGTGGATGTGTCAAAGTCAAAGTGTTTATTGTTATATGCACAGTACAGAAACACGTTTCCCTGTACAATTAAGTTCTTACTTTGCCGTCCACATGAATGCCACACAATACAAATGAAATATAAAGTAGATAAATAACACAAAATCTAAGGCACTTTAAAGCAGCAAATGAAGAGATAATAAAAATCTATAAGAATATAATAACAATGTATGCTACATGGGAGCTGTACTATATGCAGTAGTCAACAGTGAATGTACAATTATGCATGTACAGAGTGTAAAGAGTACAGGTCGTTAGTACGTCATTACATAAGGCATTTCCTGGTAATAAATTCCTGTCAGCTGTTTAGGAGTCTGATGGCAGAGTCTGATAATATTCAACCTAAGCTGCATGTCTTTGGACTGTGGGAGGAAGCTGGAGTACCTGGAGATAACCCGTGCAGGCACAGGAAGAACATGCAAACCCCAGATAGAAAGGCCCTGGGTCGGCTCGAGCTCGAATCTGGAAATTTCTTACTTTGGGGCGACAGTGCTAACCACTGTTCCACAATGCCACCCGAACACATGCTCTGGCAGTATGCATCTGTGATGTTTGAATAGCTGTGTGCATAGTCACTGATCACTGTGGAGCTGCAGAAGTTGCAAAGGATCTTAGGCGACATGCCAAACCTTCTCAGCCTCCTCAGGAAGTACAGCCGCCGTTGGGCCTGCCTGACTAGCTGCGTGGTGTTATGTGTCCAAGCGAGGTCCTCACTGATGTGGATGCCCAGGTATTTGAAGCTGTTCACACTCTCCACTTTGAGCCACCAGATGAACAGCGGCTGATGAGCTCTCTTCTCCTTCCTCATGTCCACTATCATCTCCTTTGTCTAGTCCGTGTTGGGTTATTTTCCCTGCACCATGACACCAGACTGGCCACCTCCCCCCTGTAGAGGATGGGACTGAGGACAAATCCCTGTGGGGGGCGAGTCCAGGTGAGAAAGGGAATAATGAAGGGCAGCTGCAATAGCGCCTGAGGTGGCCCTGTTGGGCTGGTAGGCATACTGCAGGGGATCCAAGGTGTCCAGTATACTGCTCTGAACGTGGGCCAGCACCACTCTCTCAAAACACTTAATTATGATTGGAGTGAGTGCCTGTAGTCATTCAGGCGTGTGTGTGCGCCTCCTCTCTGTGCTGTGGTTGGAGGTCTCAAAGCGGGTGTAGAAGGTGTTGAGGTCATCCGGGAGGCTGTCTGTGGAGGTGATGATCCTGTAGTCTGTGATGTGCTGCAGGCCTTGTGTGTGTGTGCGCAGAAGTGTGTAGAGACAACCTGAGTGGAATGTCAGGAACAGCAGAAAAGAGACAAATGCATAGACAGCACGAGTATTAACCAGCATTAGTATTTAGATTTCCATTGCATAGCCTACTGTGTCAAAACAACCATGCTAACACGCCAGGACTGGCCAAGCAAGATGACCAAGATGTTATGTCTACAGTCAAAGCATTTCAGCCTCATTTCCAGTATGCTCCTATTTTAAATCAATCCACCTGGCTACACTGCCCATATGCTGCTCGCCTATCGCTTGTGTTTTGGCAATGTGTCTGCAACCTGAGGCATATTTTGTGTGTCAAGTCAATTTTTCAGGGCTAGCCTAACTAAACGCCTATTTTTCTATTTCATGAGCATAGAGTGATTTTTTTTTTTTACTGAACTACTCTCCATACTTTTAAATTATCCCTAGGGGATAAATCAAGTTATTTGAATTTAAATGAATAGAATTTTCCTACAGTGCCAGAAGTATATGTGGTATTTTATGCAATAAAAACCCTGCACCAATTGTAAACTCACTCATTAATATAGTATGTGAAAAAAGGCAATGAAATGGACTTTAAAAATCTTGTAAAAGTGTGTAGTTTCTTACATTGGTATTAATTATGCCACAGTTTACTTCTCCATTACCATGACAGACAACTGATATTTTTTGCACATAACTAGATTATGATCTCCACTGATATAGAATAAATGACATAGATTACAGCAATATAGAGATTTTTCTATCATGGCCCTGGTTGTTTACTGTCAGATAAGATCACATTCTAATAGAAACAATAGCATAAAGTAGAGAGCAAAATTAAATTATGTTCAGCCCTGTGCTGCAGAGATAAATATTCTGCAGTTAGCAGCTTTTTGCATCACATTAATTCTTTGGCAAAGATTAGCGTTGTGTGCAGGAACACAAAGTTAAGTCATTTGTGTTCGAATTGGGCCCTTAGCTAGGAATTAATCATTTTCCATATATGTGAGGGAAAAAAAGCAAAAGATTCAACTGTCCAGACTTAATTTGTTATAATTACTGTTTAAAAAAAACAGAAGAGAAAATATTCCTGATGTGTTGGATAATTTGAACCATTCATCAGCTGCTGCTGCATTCAAACTAATCGCCGGAAGTGGATAGAAGTGGAAGTAGACCAGAGCCAGAAAGGGGCACTTATTCAACTGTGGGGTTGGAAGGCATTTCATAACTTTTTTACTATATGACAAATATAGTGGCTGAATGTTTGACTACAAGAAGCATTTGTTATGGCTGCTCTCGAGCCGGGTGGCAGGAGAGAAAGAAAGCTGAACCCAAAATGAGTATGGTTAAAATAGAGACAGAGGCTTTACTATAAAGTGGCAAGGAAGGCGTCGACCCAGGTCAGTTCTGGCAGCAGAGTCAGTGGGCTTGTGTCCATGGATGTCTAAGCTCTGACAATGGAGACCAGGAGTGGGGACACAGTCTGAGGAGCACAAGAGAGAGAATGATTAGAGGGAGAATGAGCTTGTCAAGAACTCACTAAGACCTGGGAACAAAGCCATGTACTCCTCCTGGGCTAGTGGCAGAGCTCCTGGTTCAGACAGTGGTCGGCAGGTGAGGCTGAGAGTCAGGTTGTGGATATAACGCGAGGGATTGGCCCAGATGAGATAGTGCTGGTGAGATGCTGCTGTGTAGAGAGCCAGACTTCATGAGCTGCAATTCATAGCAAACTGGCAGAGATTTTGAATTTGCCTGGGCTGTAGAGAGGCTGGTAATCAGTAAATGCACCACAGCTGTGTGACATTCCAGGGAGCCAGACTCTGAGGAGAGGAAAGTGAGAGAGACTGGTGGTGAAGAGCAAACCTAACAGTATTCCATACACAACAAACTTATTATAAAGTCATGATCAGACCGCAGGATAAGAATGGCACATTCCTCAATATTAGTCTTCTATTCTTATCTTTATTATATTTATATTATAACTCTACAGTTGTCAGTTGCCTTTTGTACTGATAGGAAAAACAGCATATCTAGTCAGAGCTTTATTTGGGGGATTAAGAATGGAGATATCATCTTAATCTACTAGAGTAATGGAAATGGTGTTATGGTAGCCCCCCTCACCAGGAGGGTGAGGGGGAACTGAGGTTGGACTCAAGTTTGCAGACCCAGGTGCTGGGGGGGGGGAAGGCATTCACTGGTTAAACACAAAGTCCATGTACTTATACAGTCCGGGTAAAGCAGAGATAGTGGAGGAAATCAGAACAAACAGGTGAACCATGGGACTGACGGCACAAAAACCCAGGAGAGCGGGAGGATGAGGACGGACAGGTGAAAGAAAAAAAAAAGAGTGGTGAACGACAAAGAAAAGCAACCGCACAGGGACTGTCAGCAAGAAAAAGCCTAATGCCGCTTTGCTAACCAAAAACAAGGAAAAAGAAAAGCCAACGTACATAATGAAATCTACAGCACAGAAACTGTCAGCGTAGAAATCAAAAGCACGTATTTTGGGTATAGCTCAGTACACGTACATTTGGCAATCCGACGGCGGAGCGTCTGCCAGAGGTATAAATAAAGAGGAAGTCAATCAGCGGGATTCACCCCAGCTGTGTGCACCAACAAACGAATCGCTAATTACAAATGCCACACAGCTGAGGTGCGAATCCCACAGGTCGAGAGAACAGAGGAGAGAAAGGCAGAAGAGAGGCAGCGGCTGCCAAGCGGCCCTGACAAATGGTGACAGAAAATGTCACAAATTGTGATTGTGATTAAAACTGCTTTCCTGTGAGTCATCATGAAATCTTGGCTTAATTGGAGTGAAAAAAAGTTAACTGCCCTTAATGAGTGTTACCACAGTTTCAGCATTGCCTGCAATGATATTAAGAAAATGTATATGTTTCAGGAGATTATCAGGCTAGGCTACTGGATTGCCATTCATTCAATTTATTGTCCAAACTGATGTTAACCCTGGTTTTGCCTCCTTCTTTGTCCCACTCTTTCTGCGCTACAGAACTCTTGGGTCCAACAGGTCCGCTCCCATCCTGGGTTGTACCTGCACAGTGAACCTCTATGGTCCATTTTTGAAATGGTTTAAAAAATGCATCCTGTAATCTCGGATCAGCAAGGCTGTGGAAGAAGTGCAATGCAGACAACAGTGGCCACAGAAGGCAAGAAATAAACACAAGGTTTGAAGACAGCTGAGTGGGGGCAAAAACACTTCTAGACAATTTTTAACTTGAGTTTTCCAAATTTGTGCTAAATCTTAGTTAATGGAGTTTTAAGGTAATGAGAAGTTGATTTGTCCATCTGAATGCAATAGGGTTACAAAAGGTATTTAGCATATTTATATTGCATTCTTTAGACATTGTAAGGTGTTAGGGAAATGCTCGACACAAGGGTGAGCGAGCGGAGAAAACAGCAGACCCAGGCGGCTGGCTTCGGTGCAAGCAAAGATTTATTTACAGTGTTAAAGTAGTGCATCAATATATATACAAAGTGAAGTGGTGAATATAACCGGGTGTCGACCAGCAGTAGCAGGAGTTATGGTACGTGGAGTGATGATGGACCGGGCTGCAGGGGTAGGAATCACTCCTGGGCTGGTCGGGCAGGAGATCCGGTTGACTGAGGAGGTAATAGGAGAGATACAGTTAAATTGGAGACTGTGCATCGACCTGTGATGGTGGTGGCTGGTGGAGCTGAGGGTGCCAGGATCCAGCCTTAGAGCCCAAAAGAACATATAGGTCAAATATGCTGAAAATCACTTAGCAGAACATTTTTAACTTGTATAACCTCACTATTCATAGATTTGTACATGCAGTTGAGTCTTATTCCACTGAGCTGAGCTGTCACTAGATTTGCTGAAGGTTCATGCAAAAGATCAAAGGCTTTTACCACTGTCGCCTTTTGGGGAGGTGACTGGTGCAGTGGGTAGAGCAGTCGTCTCCCAGCCAGAAGGCTGAAGGTTTGAATCTTGGTGCCAGCAGTCCACGTGTCAAAGTGTCCTTGGACACTGAACCCCCCCAAACCAGAAACAAATTCCTTGTGTGTAACATACTGGGCCAATAAAGATGATTATCCTTATCCTTCCTGGGACATCTCCTGCTAGTCTAGCATAATCCCCTCAGTATAAATAAGGAAGATGAAATATTAAGGAAAACTGCTAAAATTTCTTATCTTTTCATTATTCTAGGTTGCGGCCAGTCAGGCAACAGAAGCGCTGTGGAGTGTGTGGACCCAAGAAGGACAGAAAAACACAATATACATGCATGAAGTACAAGACATACATATGCAACACACACTCAAGAAGACTCTGCCCCTCATGTGATGTATAGGTTTGTGTGTGCCAAAGAAAGACAAGAATGTTGTTCTGATGAGTACACTGCACAGGGATGGGAAAATCTGTGGCCAAAAACCACAGATCATGTGATGTATAGGTTTGTCTGTGTTCAATGGGGCTGTGTTGTGTAGACCAAAAAGGTTACTGTGTGTTCAGCTTGTGCTGTGCACAATGTTTGAAATGTCCTGAATATTTGAAATTACTGAGGTTCAAATAAAAATCAGCAGTTGTGAAAAATATTGTTTCATTTGTAAGTTTGTTGGGTTTTTTTCCAATCGTTTAACAAAAAATTAGCATAACACAGTTGTGTAATGTAATCTAACAAAGGTAAAGGGCAAATGTAAACATCTGTTTATTAGTAGCTTTGGTTATCGCATTGTTTTAGATTAAAATTCTTTTATTATGTTGAGTTACAAATCCAAAAGATGATGCGGGTAAATAATACCTGCAAACACCACCAGTGTAAACTAAACATGAAAGGGTTAACCCTTGTGTTCTGTTAAGGATCATAAAATCACTTTTAATTAGTTTAATATTGTAATATTATTAGTGCATCTGCAAGCTCTACAGTTGGCAATCACCCACAAATACTCGTGACTTCAGCATCATCCAACTCTCTGACCCAGGCTGTTGTAATAAACCTTCACGAGAACTGGTGGAGTCCATTTATTCAATTTTTTTCTGTATGATGGAGCATTTCTCCAGTTTAGAGACTTGAGGAGGAGCCCGTATATGTAGCCCTCACTTGTTCCCTCTCACAGGTCAGGAAGCTGGTGACAATGTACATTGTCGATGACACTGACTGAGCACTGTAGGCTGCAGATGGCCTGAAATTAATCACCCCTTGTTTCAATTCTGATCAACAACAGAATCTACAGTATTCATAAGCTATTGTCAGAAATCAATGCAGTCTCCCAGCAGAGGTGATTATTGTGGGACTGAGCTGAGAAAATCCTGGTAATATTAGAGGAATGTGAATTGTACACAAAGTGACAGATGTCTTTCATTCACTGTTGCAGATTCTCAGGCAAAATCAGCAGGGCTGTAGATACAGCTTGTTTGCATATGCATACTCTTGATGTTAATAAAACTGCATACAGTATGTGGTAGTTGGCTTTTTCCAGACAAGCTACACACAGGAGGTGACAAGAGATTCATGGTGAGAGACCACACAGAGAAAAAAAATGAAGCTACTGTCCTCAGGGTTGCTGTAGTGTGTGGCAGAGGTAGGCTCTTGATGTGTCTGTGTCATATTGTTCACAATCTCATCCAGGCAAAAGTCAAGAAGGATACAAACAGCTGAGGAGATATATCCACTGATTGTTTAATGCACAATACGCTTCTCAGAGGGAGATCTTGCTGCTGAAAGTCTCTCTGTTAGGCAGTGCTCTTTCAATCTAACTATAAGCAGTCAGATATTATAAAACTTTAGTGCAAAATGTGTTTTTAATAAAATCATTGTTAAAGGTAATAAATAATACACACTCAATTCTCAACCTTTTTAGCTCATCTCATCATAGTTCAGGGGAATGCGATGAATATGAAGTTACAGTAACCTTGACCTTTGGCCACAAAAATCTAATCAATTCATCCTTGAGTGGATGTTTGTGCCAAATTTGAAGAAATTTCTTTAAGGCGTTTAAGGTCTGAGATACTGCATTCAAAAGAATGAGACAAATGCCTTCAGCCTCAGCTATTGCTGGAAAAGAGGCATAAAAATAAAACCAATAAATTATGTGCCATTAACTGTTGTTTTCCTTTCTCATACCCCCCCAAAAAAAATCTACCGCCAAAAATCTTTCATCTGTCAATGTCCATAAAGATTGATATTTATAAAGCAAAAAATATGTTATAAAAAATCTGGACATTCATTACAGTAGACAAATTAGATATATTTATTGGTAAACCAAGATCTGACCCAAACCCAAGTGACCTGGGACCAGAAACTAATGGAATCTGGGAAATGGTCTATTTGGTTCTTGTAAATCTCTGCTCATTGTAAAGATATCCAAGTTCCAAGTAAATCCAAGCCGAATTGCAATTAGATCTGGTCATAATTGTGTGTATCATTTAGGACTATCAAAGATAACGCAATAATTATGCATTAATGTAATTATCTTTTAATGCCACTGACTTTTTTTTGATGCAAGACTAATGCATGCACATTCTGTGATTATGACCCTAGGCCTACCCTTTATTTTGTTATTGTGTTATACTGCACAGTTTGCTTTTGGGTGCGGTCCGCTCTTTGTGTGTGGGCGTGTTGCTCACTCCTTGGATGGGTATTCACTGTGTGTGCGTGAATGCGAGTATTTTAACTGTGTATGTAGAGGTGCGTGCATGTTGCGTGTGCGGTAAAGGAGTCTGGCGTATTGATAACTGTATATTATTATGTTCCTGCTGTAATTATCATAAGTTTGGTGTTTGTGCAGTTTATATTTTATAGATTTGTGTTTAGAGGTTTATAGTCTTGTGGTTCTTTTTTTTGTTGATGTCATGGTTTGTGGAGAGCGAATTGCGGTGTGACAGCTGGCTTGTGCATAAAGGTTGATTATTGGTAATTATAGCTGTGGTGATAAAGTCATAAGTGGC
Source organism: Monopterus albus (assembly GCF_001952655.1). Taxonomy (NCBI): domain Eukaryota; kingdom Metazoa; phylum Chordata; class Actinopteri; order Synbranchiformes; family Synbranchidae; genus Monopterus; species Monopterus albus. The sequence continues at coordinate 473,164 of NW_018128155.1, forward strand.
AATCTTCTCTGTTACTGTGGCTGGCTTGTGGGGAAGCAGTTGCTCTCTGTGTGTATCTGTCCAATAGGTCCAACACTAGAACTTAGTGTTAGAGGAGGGGTGGGTGTTGCACTTCAGTTTAGGGTAGGTCTGTCCAGTCTATCAGCTGTGTGCTCTGTAGCCTGGCCTTCAGCAGATTGGAAGCAGCGGCCTGCTCTGGGCTGTGGCTCCGCCTTCCCCCACCCTTCAGTGGTTCTGTGGGAGCCACATGTGTGACGTGCAAATAAGCACAGACAGAAGAGAGCAGCTCAAACAAGATTGAAAGGAAAAAAAAGCTAGATTAAAGCAGCTATTGGTTAAAATAAAAGTCTATTTTCTTTATTTTTGTCAATTGGCACATGTTGCCTTTGTTCATTTAGGCTTATATGCATATTTATATTTACAATATATGCACATTTATGCTCATTTATTTAAAATACAGGAAGGATTGAGAAAGCCAGAACAGCAGCTCTAATATAGCAGCTTTGAAGGAGTTGCTTGAAGTAATTAAATTAGTATTGTGGTTGTAGCTGTTTATTTGAATTTTCATATTTATCCATTTATTACGTTTTTCATATCCCATTATTTGAATTTTGGGGTGTGGTCATCTATTCAATAGTTTATTGCAGTTGCATATAAATAAACATCTTGCTACAGACATATAACATAACCGGGCAGGGTCATGGAGTCTGGAAAACTGAAGAACACGTCTCCAGTGGTGGTTTTAGGTAAGCAAAACTCTTAGACAACTTAGGAAATAGACAACTTATCACGAAACTGGAACAGCCAAATGTGAAGTCTCCTGTCACCCTGGCCATGAGACGGAACATTCGATCTCAATCAGTGGCGCAAAATAGAGACTGTTATAACCATAAAGCTAAAGATAAGTCTGCAAAGCGGGTGCGTAAGCGCGAAAGAGAACTTGCTGTCGTCCAATTGTTTATTAAATCATGCAAAACTGTTGCGAGAGAAGATGGTCAAATACGTCAAAGAACAGCTTGAACAGAAAAAGAAGCTGGTTCGGGGAACAGATCAGCCACTGCTGTATGCTGCCCAGATGCCTGTGCGAAAGTTAAGGTTCAGAGGTGACTATGTGATGAAATCTGAGAAGAAGTCAATTTATCCAGTAGAAGAGGTGGAAAAGGCAGCCACTTTTGGACGGCAGGAGAAGGAGGAGCTGCAGGATGTGCTAGAAGATCTGCCAGAGGCTTATTGGCGAGGATTGAATCTTCCACAGGGAGAGGCCCGCAAGCATTTACGTGGTTTACATGACCAGATTGTGAAAATACTGACAGATGCTGAAAAAGAGGAGGGCCAGCAGTGCAGTGAAATGGACAACGGGGCAAAAGTCGGAGAAGGAGAGGACTTTGACCTCTTTGATTGAGAGAGTATTGCTCCCACGATCACATGCCAGAGTCCAGTAAGGTGTCTACTCCTAGGAGAACAGGAGAAGAGGAAGAAAGATATGATCTTGGAGGAGCCAAGTCGAAGCCCCCTCAAGTCACAATGAGGAAAAAGGGAGTTCAGTCATCACCCTGTCGTGGCAAGAGTGTGATGCCGACTAAATTAATTCAGACAAACCATTACAATTTAAAGGATCATTTAATATTACAATTATTCTGAGTAGAGTAGTATTTAAACAGATAATCTTGTAGTTAGGGAACAGAGAACAGAGATCAGAGAACAGAGACTCTCCTCTTGCAATGGAATAGATAAGGCATAAAAAGATTGTTAGAGCACCGGTCAGTCAGGTCATTTGTTGTCAGTCCCGAGTCAGTCAGCGTCTTCCCCAGCCGGCTGGGCCCCCCAAAGGTCAC
>NW_018128155.1:477070-477340 GCF_001952655.1 Monopterus albus
GAACCATTCCAGACCCGTTGCCCTGCCCTCCCAGCTGATGAAGACCATGGAGAGGATTGTCCTCGGCCACCTCCGTGCCCAAGTGAACTCAGCGCTGGTTCTGCTGCAGCTTGCATATCGACCTGGCATTGGGTTTGATGACGCTATTATCTACATGCTGTATTAAGCCCTATCTCACCTGGAGTCCCCTGGAAGTCTTGTGAGGGTCATGTTCTTTGACTTCTCCAGTGCTTTCAACACAATCCAGCCGTCACTGCTGAGGGGGCAGTT
>NW_018128155.1:477978-484753 GCF_001952655.1 Monopterus albus
CTGGTTCTGTCCTGGGCTGCCCTCTGGATTCCATCAAGGAGGTGGTGGACAGAAGGATGCTGGTAAAACTAACATCCATCATGCATAACACCTCCCATCCCCTGCACCACATAGTGGTGGCTCTGAACAGTTCTTTTAGCACGAGACTGTTACATCCCCAGTGTAAGAAGGAGTGTTACCGCAGGTCATTCCTCCCCACAGCAATCAGACTGTAGAACACATCACTGCAGTGATAAGATAGGTGAAATTATGAGGGGCTATGCAATAGTCAACTGTGGTGCAATATTTCAGCTCCTGGGTGTGAAATGCATTGTAAATAGGCTAATGTGTAATATCTTGTTCCTGATCTCTCTCAAATACTGTACATTGCCCTGCTTTAGGTATTTTTGAGTGGTTGCTCAGAGATCCTTATGGCTGAAACACAGGTCTCTTTCCCCCTTTGTGGGATCAATTGCATGAGTAATATTCAATTGTTCTTGATTTCCTGGTTGTTTAGTCTCTACTGCTGTTCCTGGTTCTCTCCAGTGCTGCTTTGCCCTGTTTTTAGATTACTTTGATTTGCTTATTTGTGCTGTGTAAAATGTAACATTCTGATGACGCTACTTTCATAATCCTTGTGTGTATCGGTTCTAATGCTTTGTTGCCTTTATGTAACTTGTTATTTCAAGACTAAGTGTTCTTTGTAACTACGTACCTACGTACGCATGCGCTGCACGGAGTGGCAGCAAGTTACAGCAGCTGTGTCCTCGTTGTGTTCTTTCCCGTGTTTCTATTAAGTTCTGTTCTTATGTGCCTGTTCTTATGGTGTTATGTTGGTTGTTCTCTATTGCTGTTGTAACACAGAAATTTCCCCACTGTGGGATCAATAGAATACCTACCTACCTACCTACCTACAATGGATTTAGAGGGCTTGGTGCAGCGCCTCCCTTGTCTCCAAGATGGGGCTGGAAAGTGGATAGCTGCATTTGAGGAGGAAACTATTGGCACAATTTTGACAATGGGAGACATCAAGGCTCTATTGGGAAAAAACCTGGGCAAACAGGAAATGGAGGCCTTGAGAGCAGCTCAATTGGATGTGTTTGTGGGAACACAAGCTCATGATGGTGACATTTTCAACTGGCATTGCAATACATTTTGGACAGCTTTGAGACTGCGGTTTCCAACTAGAGTCCAACCAGACAGCATTGTTGTGATTCCGATTAAGCATGATGAGAGCCCGCAAGCTTATGTGCACCTCACTCGAAAGGAGTGGATAAGACTGGTGCAATGCCTGAAGATGATATTTTACATCGGCAGGCCCTCAGAAAGAGAATTGTCAGCAGATTGCCCCAGGCCGCTCAGAGTGCGTTGGGTGACGCTGTGGGACTGTATAACATGCTATTTGAACAGTTTACTGACTATTTGATGGATGCTGTGACAAAAGCACATGCCAGTGCATCCCGCCAAAAGCAAGCAGATGAGGAAGCAGTGAGAAAGTTGACTCACCAGAGGGCTGGCAGAAGGAAAGAAAAAAGTGCAAGCTGTTGTGGCTCCGGTGGAGCCAGAACGACTCCCTCCACCTACAGCTGTCGCTCCTACCGCTCCGGCCACCCCTCAGATAATCTATCTGCAACCAGGGGGGTGGAATGGATACCCTCAGAGAACAAGAGGGTTTCCAGAGGAAGAGGAATTAGCAGGCGAATGAGATGCTTCTACTGTGGGCGATATATGACAGCCATATGAAAGCGAGGTGCCCAGAGTGGTCACACATTAGGTATGACCAGGAGCAGCAGGGGAATTCTGGGCCCAGGGGGGCGGTAAACCCGGGGCGTGGGCCCCCCGGGTACTAGGGAGGCCCTGAGAATCAACAGGGGAATCTGATGCCACTTACAACAAAAACACAAGTGAGTTCAGTTTCAAGCCCTGACGAGGACCCATTGGTGCCAGTTGTCGTGGCTGGGGAAAACATTGTGGCTGGTAAAACCATTAAAATGATGGCAGATTCAGGTGCTGCTTACACCTGTGTAAATCATTCTGACGCTAATCACCTCCCAAGATCTGGACAGTATGTACGGATCGTCGGATTCTCAGGGATGAAACAACTGATTCCCATTTCACATCCTGTTCCCCTGCAATTTCAGGGAAAAACTGTTGAACCCCTGTTGATATCAGATCAAACTCCTGTGAATTTGCTTGGATGAGATGCTTTGTGCAAACTGGATTGTGACATTCGGTGCACCCCACCTGGGGTGCTTGTTGACACCTCACAAAGCCAAATGACTGTGAGAAAAGCTGAGCCAGTGGTCTACTGGCTCAGGGATTTGAGTGACACCTTTATGGAGCCAGCTAAAACATGGATGGACTTCATTAAAGCCAATATGCCAGAAGCCTTGTCCCCCGCCTGTCGTCCTCACTGCACTGTCCAATATTATAAGTCTGGTGTCAGGTTTGCCCGGTTTCACCTGCCTCTCTCCTCTCTCTTCCACATACCTGGCAGCTATTCTCATTATCACCACCTGTGTTCACTCCTGCAATCACCAGAACTCATATATTTACCCTGCCTTCCTACCTGCCCACTGCCAGTTCATTCTCGTGCCCGCACAGACTACTCATGCCGCTTTCATTCTTCCAGAGACTGTTTATTACCTGCCTTGTGATTTTCTGTTAAATTTTTTTCTCCTGCTCCCACTAAGCTCCCACTAAGCCAGGAATGGGTAAGGAACCCATTCCTGCCTTCATCCCTCATGATTGGACTCTTACTGCTCACACAGAACTGTTACCTCCGGACCTACACCATCTTCCATCAGTCAATCATTCACCAGCCAAGTCGGTGCTCTCTTCCTCTGTTCCCTGCTACTCATCGTCACCTTCCACCTTATCCCTTCTTTTCAGCTTCAACCAACCTTGCACGACCAGCCAGTGAGTGATCTTCACACTCCGCAGCTCAGCCCAGCAGCTACCCTGATCCTACCATCCTGCGGTCGACACCCATACCATCTTCTCCTCTCAGTATTTTTTAACGTCACTGCACGCCTTGCCTTGTACAGCACTAAAGAAATTAAACACTGCTTATGGTGAAGTCAGCTCTCTGAGTCCGTCTCTCTGTCACACCACTTCAGGTGGTTTGCGAACATAACATCTGGATCCAAAGCAATGACAGACATTTGGCTTAAGGAACAGCCAGAGATGGTTCAAATACAGTCTTCTTCCATTGGCAAGCAGGGAGTTGCAATGGTAGTAGAGAGAATTGAAAGAGGCAAAATTTGTGCCAACAGACAACAAAAACATTTGGCTGAGCGACGATGGATCTTTTATTAAGATACTCATCTCTGCTTCAGGCTGGGCTCATCCTCGGGTCATCTGACTCCCCTGCCAACCTGTGTTCTGTCACCAACATTCAGATGTTAAAGAAGAAATGGTGGCCAGAGTGCCAGCAGAGTTATGGTCAAAACATGATACTGATGTGGGGCTTATCAAGTCTGCACAACTCGTGGCGGTGAGGTTGAGACCAGGTTGCAAACCTCCATGGAGACCGCAATATCCACTGAAACCTGAGGCTGAGGCAGGCATTGAGCAGACAATACGAGGCCTGCTAGAAGCAGGTGTGCTGGTGGCTGAACCAAATCCATGCAGTAACACACCAATTTTACCAGTAAATAAAGCTGACAAACGTATAGACTAGTGCATGATCTGCAAGCTCTAAATGAGGTCGTGGAAGATTTTCAAGCTGAAGTTCCAAATCCACATACCCTGCTGTCAAATGTTCCGTCAGATGCAAAGTGGTTCATGGTGGTTGATTTGTGTTCTGCGTTCCTCAGTGTGCCACTAAGCGAGAACAGTCGGCATCTTTTTGCATTCACATATAGGGGTCACTCCTATAACTATATGCGAGTTCCGATGGGTTTTAAACATAGCCTGTATGTATTCAATAAAGTCCTGAAAGAGGACATGGAGGACTTGGCAGGTAAGATCTCAAGCGCTGTCCTCCAGTACATTGATGACATCATTTTGTGTGCACCAGATTTTGAGACATGCCACCAAGACTCCATGACCTTGTTGACAATGTTAGCTGAAAGAGGACATAAAGCTTCTCTAGACAAACTACAGTACTGTCAGAACCAAGTGGAGTATTTGGGTAGACTGATCCTATAACAAGCTGTGTTCCCCTCACAGTTACAAGCAGTGTCCATGACACCTAAGCTCACCACAGTGAAGGAGATGATAAACTTCCTGGGAATGACTGGTTACAGTGCAGAGTGGATTGATGGATATTCCACTGTTGTCCAACCATTGAGAGATATGGTTAAAGCAGGAGGTGTGGGAAATCTCCAGGGGAATTTGGCATGGACGTCTGAAGGAAACATGGCATTACAGTTGTTTTTGGCGGCCTGTTTTAATTTTAGTTTTAGTCTAGTCTTTGTGTGAAGCTGTCATTATAGTTATTGGTTTTAATCACATTCATACTCTTTTTAGTCTAGTCAAGTTTCAGTCAACTAAAAGTCTGAGCATTTTAATCTTATTTTAGTCAGAATTATCCATGACTATTTTCATCTAATTTTAGTCAACAAAAATTGATGACATTTTAGTCTAGTTTTAGTCGACAAAAACTGATGACATTTAGTCTAGTTTTAGTCAATGAAAATTGTATTTTAGTCTCTTTTTAGTAATGCAACTCTATTTAACCCAGTCAATATAGTATAAGTACCTAGTAGTATAGATGAAACCAAAATTTTCTTTTAGCCAAACCCATTTCAAACATGGTTATCTTATTATATTATTGTTACCTTATAGACTCAAGAATACATCCAATACACATTTTGTGGCCACATTTCTCCCCATCTTTTTCCACAACACATTCCGTTTTCTTTTCCACTTCTATGTAATGAAAGTTTTTCCAAATGTCATTTCTTCTTTTTCTCCCAAAGACGAACCCCGCCTGGCCGGCCATTGGTCCCTTTCTCTGTGTCAGACTTAACTTTGTCTGTTGTCGTCTTCTAAATAATGCCATGAGTGCGGTTTAGGGAAGTGATGTCGCCTGCATCTGTGCAGTGCGACCTGATGCGGCCCCTGAAGCGAGACACAGGAAACAGAAATACTGCTAAATAATAATAATGTGACTAAACAAGATGAAATAACGTTATAACATGTTGTTTCATCTCGTTTTTGGTCAACAAAAATGAGACATTTTAGCATAGATTTATTTTGTAAACCACATTTAGTCTCGTTTTTTTGTCAACAATATTGCATTATACATTTAATTATAGTCATCGTCACATGACCAGCATTTAAGTTGCGTCTCGTCTCGTTCTCGTCACATGATAAAGGTTCGTTGACGACAATATTTAGTCATAATTTTCGTTAACGAAAGCAATATTACATGGCATTTGAAACAATCAAATCATTACTGCAGCAAGCACTGGCTCTTGTTCTCCCAGACTATGAGAAACCATTTTTGTTGTACATGTCATGTCAACAGAACCAAGCCTGTGGGGTGCTGACCCAAAAAACAGGAGTGGGTTCACATGCACAGCCTATAGCATATTATTTTGCCGGCTTTAACTCCAGTTGAGCTGGGGCTGCCACCATGTTATCATCACTTGGCTGCAGCGCATTTGATTTATGAGAAAGCATCAGCCCTGACAATGGGCTATCCTATGGAGATTTTATCCCATCACAAACTGGTGATCTTGATTGAGAGAGGTAAGCTTGTGTTAACCACACAACGGCTCATTATCACAGACTTCTTGGGTATCCGGATGTGACACTGCATATGTGTAAAGTGAAGAATCCAGCTGATTCTATTCCACTGCCCTTTGAGGGAGAGCCACATGATTGTGTGGCTGAGGCAGAAAGATATGCCAAATTACACTCTGACTTGAGTACTGTGCCTCTAGAGGCTGTGGATGTGACATTGTTTGTGAACGGATCATGCTTTAGAGAGGGAGAGGCTCTCAAAGCAGGATTTGCAGTGGTAGAAGTGAGAGATGGCAAGATGCAGGTGGTGTGCAGTCAACAGTGTGCACAGCCCTGCTCTGTGTGGCTGGCTGAGCTGAAAGCTCTGACTTATGTGTGTGAGCTTGCTGAAGGCAGGCGTGCTAATGTGTATAGAGATTTGACTTTTGCTCATGGTTTTTGTCATCTGTTTGGTTCAGCATGGAAAAGAAGAGGCTTCAGGAAAGCTGATGGTTCGCCTGTGTTGCATGGGGACCAAATCAAAAAGCTGTTAACAGCAATGATGAAGCCAAAAGCTCTAGCTATCATCAAGTGTGCAGCTCATCAAAAGGATGATTCTGTGGTCACACAAGGAAATGCAGCTGCTGACCAAGCAGCAAAGAGTGTGGCCTCTGCAGGTGTGAAAGCCATCATGGTCATTCATGATATAGAGGCAGAGGAGCAAATAATCCTCAAGGACTTGTCCCGGCTACAAGATGAAGCAACAGAAGCTGAATCTCACCTATGGGTGCAGAGAGGAGCAGTCAAAGATAGTGAAGGAGTGTGGAGGAATCATGAGGGGCTACTAGTGGCCCCTAGTGGTTTGCTGTCTCTGTTAATAAATGAGGCTCATGGGCTGAGCCATGAGCCGAGAGGTGAAGTGTTGAGGAGAATCAGAGAGTGGAATTTTTGGGCTCCAAAGCTGCAACAACATGTGGAAGGAGTCTTAAGTCATTGTGAGACATATCTGAAGTGCAATATTTGATGGGGCGTGGTCCCCCCTGCAGGACACTTGCCGGGTCATTCATGCACTTGACCATGGACTTTGTGGACCAGGGACCAGTGCAGGGCAAAAGATACATGC
>NW_018128155.1:484784-486556 GCF_001952655.1 Monopterus albus
TTCAGCAGGTGGCCGGACACTACACCTGCCAAATGCAGAGACAGTGGCTAAGTTCCTGTGTAAAGACATTTGTCCAAAGTTTGGTTTGCCCATTAAAATCAGTTCAGATCATGGGAAGGAGTTTGTGGACAAAACAGTGAAGTGTGTTTTGCAGAAACTAGGAATCAAGCAACATTATCGTATTATGTATTGTCCAACTTCGCAGTCTGATGTTGAACGATGCAATGGGATCCTGAAAAATATATGGCTTAAGATTTGCATGAGCACTGGGTTAAACTGGGTAGATGCTTTGCCACTAGCACTCATGGCATGCAGAGCGAGCACTCACGGAACGCTGGGGCTAACACTGCATGAGGCCTTGTTTGGCTGGCCAATGCCTTTGCCAGTGTACAGAGCAGTGAAGGGTCCATCTTTGGACATTTTGACTAATGACATGAAGTCATATGTGGTAGAGCTCTTCTCCGCCTTCTCCTCTGATAGTATTCAGTATCCCTTGACTCTCATCAATACAATTGTAAGATATATAAGCAAGGAAAATAAATGTATTAAAAGTAACCAAAGGTCAGTAGTTCTGGACAATCATCAATACAGCTGGAATGTATATAAGCAAGGAAAATAACGGTATGAAAAGTAACAAAAAGAAAATGAAGAACTGAAAAGTAACTAAAGGGAACTAAAGGTATGAAAAGTAACTAAAGCGTATAAAGTAACTAGAGCCTATAAGAACCAAATCTTGCAAGAGATAAGTCATTTGATTTGGATGGCTGGCTCTCCCTTGCCTCTATCTGTTTCTAGAAGCAAGGGGCTCACAAATCTCATTGCATTAACACTAGCTTGGCTCAAAGAAGGGGTTTAGGTCTTTGAGCAGGATGCACTATTGACTCTGTGGATGAGAATGTTATATAGAGTTGGAGCTTATAGTATACCCCTTAGGGAGATAACCATATGACTGTGACTGGAAATACACTGTGTATAATCTATGATACAGCACTGAGAGCTTCTATGGTATAATTGATTTGTTTATGAAAAACCAGAACATGAGAGGAGTGCAGGAGATGCAGTAAATATGGTGAAAGATACCCTTTGATAGTGTAGTGGTAAAAGCAAACTGAATATAGTCAAAATAGGATCAGAATATAGTTAATAGTTATTAGCATAGTTGATAGGCAAATGATAGTAAAGTATAATATGTAGTATGGTCAGAGTGAACTCTCTGCTCTTTTGTAAGGGTCTCTGCAAGAATATTAGGCGTCAGACTTCCTGTTTTTCAGTACAGGCTGCAGGGGGTTCCCAAAACAGAGAAGTGTAACCAGGGTGGGGGCCCGTTGGACGTCAAGATCTGGACAATTGCAGGAAATTGGGAAATAGCTATATAGTTAGCTGCAGAGATGATCAGGCAGGGAGTGAGTGTGTGTGAGGACCTGGAGAGAAGACTTAGCTGACTGACCTGACCCTCTGCAGAGGCCCAAACCTGAAAGGTGATCCTGTTTCTCGCCCTCCAAACCATTATCATAAAATATTGTTCAATAAATGATGATTGGCACTGCAGTGATTCTCCCTGTGAATTTATTTTAGCCATGACACGGGCGATTAACACCTACGCCCTGCTGGTCATCAGGTACCCCGCTGGCATAATAAGCTGGCCAAAGGAGGAGATAGAGGCCACTGACATCAAGACAAGGAAGCTCCTTACAATGCACGGCGGGTTTCACCCCAAGTCTAGCATCCTGAGACTGTACACTAAGCGGAAGGAAGGAGGCCGAGGATTAGTG
>NW_018128155.1:488948-489750 GCF_001952655.1 Monopterus albus
TTGGTGACCCCGACGTGATGAGGAGGTTGGAATTGGCTGTGACGTCTGAAGAAATAATCCTACTACATATGGCCAGAAAAAATGAAAGGTAAGCAGACACCTTTTAATGAACAAATTGTACGAAGGCTTAAGGAGGAAATAGGGGGGCAGGATTGGGAAGCAGTTTACAGAGAGGAAGACTTAGACAAAGCATATGAACAATTTTTAAATATATTTCAAGATGTATATGACAGGAACTGCCCACGTAAGCAATATAAAAACAAAAGGAATTACAGTGGGAAACCGTGGATAAGTAAGGGATTACAGAATGCATTTAAAAAGAAGAATGCGTTATACAAGGATTTCATAAAAGACAGATCAAAGAAGACGGAAGTAAAATATAAGACGTACAAGAACAAATTAATTGAGATCCTGAGGAGATGTAAGAAACAATATTATTCTAAAGTATTGGAGGATAATAAAAATAACATGAGAGGTACTTGGAATATATTAAATAAATTGATTAGAAATAGTCCCAGCAAGAGTAACTACCCCCAATACTTTATGGATAATGATACACCGGTCAACAGAATGGAGGATGCAGTTGATAAGTTTAACAGGTTTTTTTTTGAATGTTGGTCCTAGTTTACGAAGAAGTATTTGTACAGATGATACAGCTGTCACTACAAATAATAATGCAATTGAAAGGAATATGAGTTCTATGTTCTTGAAGCCCATAGTTGAAAAGGAAATTATTTGATTGATTGATTTATTCTTTCAAACATGCAGACAGAACAGAACAGAACAATGAACAAATGACAAT
>NW_018128155.1:494218-500934 GCF_001952655.1 Monopterus albus
GAGAGGAGAGGAGAGGAGAGGAGAGCAGGAGGGGAGGGGAGAGAAACTCAGAGCATCATGGGGCCCCCAGCAGCCTAGGCCTATAGCAGCATAACTAAGGGAAGGCTCAGCCCTAACTATAAGCTTTATCAAAAAGGAACGTCTTAAGTCTAATCTTAAAGGTAGAGAGGGTGTCCGCCTCCCGAACTGAGACTGGGAGTTGGTTCCATAGGAGAGGAGCTTGATAGCTAAAGGCTCTGCCTCCCATTCTGCTTCTGTGGACTCTAGGAACCACAAGTAAACCTGCACTCTGAGAGCGAAGTGCTCTGTTAGGATGATAAGGCTCTACGAGGTCTTTAAGATATGATGGAGCCTTGTCATTAAGGGCTTTGTATGTTAGGAGAAGGATTTTGAATTCTATTCTGAATTTTACAGGGAGCCAGTGGAGAGAAGCTAATATGGGAGAGATATGATCTCTCTTGCTAGTTCCTGTCAGTACTCTGGCTGCAGCATTTTGCATTAACTGGAGGCTTTTTAGGGAATTATTGGGACATCCTGATAGTAAAGAGTTACAGTAGTCCAGCCTGGAAGTAACAAATGCATGGACCAGTTTTTCAGCATCACTTTGAGAAAGGATGCTCCTGATTTTCGCAATATTGCACAGGTGAAAGAAGGCAGTTCTAGAGACTTGGTTTATGTGTGATTTAAAGGACATATCCTTTTCAAAAATTACTCCAAGGTTCCTCACAGTAGCACTGAAGGTGAGAGCTATGTCATCTGAAGTAACTATATGATTAGACAGCAGATTTCTAACATTTTCAGGTATCAAAATGTTGAGCTTTTTAAGGACATTCATGCTTCTATGCAGAATTTTTCTAAACTTCATACTTTTGAAATATTTTGCTTTATTCTGAAAATCTTGCCCCATTCAAATGAATGGGAAAATTTTACTTCTGAATACTTTTAGCTATTTCAGGTACCCAAATGTTCAGCTCTTCAAGGACATTCCTACTTGTATTTTTTACATCTCATTCTCCAGATTATTCAACAAAGAACTTCAGCCATTTCTTCTCAGCCTTCAGCTGTTTCAGCAGTTGATTTCAGGCATTTTCAGGATTTACCTTTCAGCATATCAGCATCCACACGCATTTACGGCAGGAAATGCATTTCTCTGGTTTTTACATACAAGTCAGTGATGGATCAGTCACTCATGGGTCTGTAGTGCTGCTCAGTGCTTTGAGCTAAATGTTGATGTTGGCATGTCAGCATGCTCACAATTTTTAAATGAACACACTTATGTTCAGCATGTATATTGTTTACTCTGTTCATCACCTTAGTTTTAGCAAACTAACATTTGCTATTTAGCACTAAGAAGAGTTGAAATGTTATTAAATAACTGGACACAATGTAAATTTGACCTGATGATGTTACTAGAAATGTTTTTTGGCTCATCAAAGTCAATGACTCAATTTTGGATGCACCATGGATGTCTGTAGCAGATTCCATGGCATTTCAGGGATATTTCACTCAAAATGTTGTAGTCATTTTGTGGCATGCTTATACTGTGCCTCTTTGTCATGGTTTTACATCTTTTCTCACTTGTTGTCTTTGTTCCTTTTGTACTTATGCTCATGTGTTTTGTATTTTTGGTGATGTGCATGTTTTTGTACTTGTTTTGCGTCTGTTGTTATTTGTTTTGTGTGTATCTTTTGTCTCTGTTGTGTTTCTTTGTACTAGTTCTGTGTCTGTTTGTAATCATTTCATTCATTTTCCAAAAGGATTCCAAAAGCTTTGGTCAAGATGGTTTAGTAATCCACCGATACCTCTGAGGACCATGAATGTCTAAGCTTCATTGCAGTCCATCTACTGTTAATATCTGTTGCAATATTTCAGTCTGGATCATACAGTAGACATAGATTGCCATCCCTAGAGCCACACTGCTAGCATAGCTAAAACCATACAATCAGTGAAAAAAACAAATATTTGCTTTTTCTCATAACTGTCAGGGGTCTATTACAGTAAATGCAAAACGTATATATACTGTATTTCTGTACTGCTTTTAATTGGGTGAGACAACTAAATGTTTAATAATGCATGGAAATGGGTGCAAATGCTATTACTTCTCTGTGTGCATCAGGTCAACAGAAACTTACATGGACATGTCATGACTGTCCTGTTGGGCCACTGTGAGTGCATGAGAATCTTATACAGTGTTTTGACTTAAAGTAGCCTTCAGAAATTATGGTATGTAAGCTAGAATCATTGTGTCATGTGTCTTTTCTTGTCTGTTTTCCTCTGTGTACTCTAAAGCACTTTGGATAAACTCTGTCATATGTAAAGTGCTGAATAAATAATACTGAACTGAACTGAATCTGTTGTATTATTTTATAGCATTTGAAGGTCATAACATAGCAGTGTGTTTATGGAGAAAAACTAAAGCTACAAGCCCAGGAAATGCACCAAATACTGTATAGTGAACACACAACAAAGCCCATTAATAATAAATAGAGGAAGCAGATACGAGTGTTGTATTTTTGTTGTTTTAGGTGTATGTAGATGTCTAGTAGCAAGGTACACAGTGAACTGGCATGGTATGGGTTTGCCATGTCTCTTTGAATCCATTTGTTTTTGTGAAAGTTTAATTTGTAGTAGTTTAAACAAGAGAAGTGGCTGAAGTAGTTGTGCTCAATTAGTACATGGTATGTAAAAGAGTTAAAATGACAGACTGTAATTCACTCTTAAGGGTTATCTTTAGATGTGTGTCCAATTTAATTAATTTGTAGCCAAGCATGTTTTCAGCCTTAGCAGTAAAGGAAAGATTTGGAATTAGCAGACCATATTTGATTCACTTCAAGAGAACTTGTTTCTACACAAGATCTTACTCACAAGTACTCTTTTTGATTTAATTAAATCTTTTCAGGTCTACTTCCTGCCTCTAATCTGCCCAGACTTCACAGAGAACATACAGTACATCACTGGTAATGTTTTAGCTTTCTGTGGTCTGTTTTTCAGTTAACCAACAAGCAGCTCTGTCAACTCTCCGCATGGCTGAGTGCTCTGAAGATATGATTTCAATGAATTAATGATGACAGATGCTAAAAATGTCAGATGGACTACATGAAAGCAAACACACAGATAGTGATCTTACTGGTTGCATAAGGCCATGACATTCAGATGATGTGCATCACTTTTCTTCATCGGCATGTAAGGGGCAGGAGGAAAAAAACAGTCTGAAGACATCAAAGTCAAAAGACCTTTAAAGCTAATTAATTTGTCCTTTCTGAAAGGATTAACGCATAAGTGGTTTCCCCGCAAATTATTTTTAACATCTGTTTTATGAACAGCATATGTAGGGCCTGCTTACAGAGGCACACCAGTCTAAATTCCACTGTGCCCCATACATTGTAATTAACAGTTAAAATATAAGAGTGTGACACATGCAGACTTGAACTGAAACAGACTGTAATTATTTATTAAATGTATTCAGAATTTTTAGCCACCTGTAACAGGATGCACTGAAGACAACGAGATGAAATATCTCATACAATACAGCATGGCACAGAGGTCAATGTGACCCATTTAAAGCTCATGTTTTTGCAGCTGAGCTTTCTTCAAACTCTATTTTAAATTATTGTGAAGTTCCCAAAGTTTCTGGAGATTCGCAGATCACAGGGAAACAGATGTAATATGAAGAATAAGACAGCTAGAATTTTTTTTTCTCGTTTGATTTATTCCTTATTTGTTTATTTGACAGGAACAATGCACAATACATTTATTGTACCAGACATAGCTAAAAGCTAATTAGTTAATTTGAGGTTAATAGTGAAGCCACCACAATATGATGTTTGTATTTCACTCAATGATCATACCTTGCCACTGAAACACTGATATTATAACTTTGAATCTTAAATATATAACCTTAAATATTACTTTAAAATGCTGACATTAAAGGGGAACTTCACATAAAACACTTGTTTAGCCATGCAGCATTACTACAATTCTATGATGGAATATGTACATCCTGCTCAGAGACAGTGCAGTGCACATTTAGAGAAGGCTTGAAGATGTGGGGACAGGAGTCTGTACAACCAGACCAGGAACACACTGACAAGGGAAATCAGAGCAGCAAAGGGGGGAGCTACTCTGAAAAGCTGAAAGCTCAGGTTTCAGCCAACGACCCCACGTCTGTGTGGGGGAGCCTGAAAACCATCACTGGCAATGGAGGACTGTCAACTAACAGACGACCTGAATGTGTTCTACTGCAGGATTGACAATCAACACTCCCCCCTCACCCTCCCCACCTCAGAACCAACAGCTGCTCCCCCAACAATCACCACCCTTCCCTCCAGCCCCCCACCTCTAACAAACTGTGCAAAGGATGTGTGTGTGGCCTCTTTAAAAGACATAAGATCAGAAAGGCTTCAGGCCCAGATGGTGTGACCTCCTCCTGCTTGAAAGTGTGCACTGATCAGCTGGCCCCCATCTTCACACTTACCTTCAACAGGTCACTGGAGCTATGTGAAGTCCCCTCCTGCTTCAAATGCTCTGTTAGGTAATTTTAGTCAGATAGAAATTGGATAGATACTTTAAATGCTTAGGCATGCTTATGAGTTTCTACAGGGTACATCTGGTCAAGGATAACTAGAGAGAAGAGTTAATGACTGTCTGCAGACAGGGTGTTTAATATTATTATTATGATGTGTATAACTGTAGCCTTAGCCATAATATGTTCTCATGTTTAAGTCACAACATGTACTAGAGGTCGTGAGAATGTTTTTAGTTACACACCACTTAATCAACAGACACACACACATGCACATTGATTTCACTACTGTTATGGCCAGCTGCAAGGCTGGCAACAGAGATGTCACGGTTGACTTTTCTGTGTAGTATGGGGCTAGCCCAACCGAGGGGATATAATGTATAGGCCTGGTGGGTTCAGGGTCTTTTCATCCTACATCTGCTTGCGAGCAGTTTGGAGGTGCAAGATACCTGAAAGATATTACCCAGTTCTTTTAACCAGGTACTCAGAGAGACGAAGCGGACCACTTGGATATATAAAAAATATAACCGTGCTGGTTTATTCAAAGGATCACAGGCAAAATTAGCATTACACGTCCAGGCATCTCCCACCCCCAGTCCTGCGTGCAGGCAAATGGAGATGAAAAAAGACCCTGAACCCAAGATCTCTATACAATTTATCTGGTTTGGGCTAGCCCATTCTACCCAGCAACGTCAAACCGTGACGTCACCTGATATGCCAGCTTCACAGCTGGCCGTAGCAGTAGTCAAAACATGGAGAGAATCAATGTGTGTGTGAGTGTTGATCATGTGGTGTGTAGCTAAAAACATACAGGACATTCAGGGACATGTCCGAACAGTAAGCCTCAGAAGATATTATGATTAAGATTACGGCTGAACATATCATGCTAATAACAATATTCATCCTGCCTGCAGACTCTTCAATCTAGTTGACCTTGGCCTAGATGCAGCCTGCAGAACTCATGACAATGAACTGAGCATTTAACAGCCTGAGCTAGACATCCTGGCTACACTTAAACATTCCTATACAACAAGTATCTAATCAATATCTAACTGACTAAGAAATTACCTAACATACCTGAGCGTGTAATGTTAATTTTACCTGTGATCCTTTGAATAAATCAGCACTGTTTTGAAGTTACTTGGACTGTCTCGTCTCTCAGAGTTAGCAATGGTAATAAGAACCATAATCCTACAGCTCCATCATCATTCCAGTCCCCAAGAAAAACTGCATCAGTGGACTGAACAACTACAGACCTGTCGCCCTGACATCTGTAGTTATGAAGTCCTTTGAAAGACTGGTGCTGGCCCACCTGAAAGACATCATTGACCCCCTGCTGGCCCCCCTGCAGTTTGCCTACCGGGCAAACAGGTCAGTGGACGATGTAGCTTTCTGACAGACAAGAAGTAGCAGGTGAGGCTGGGGAAAACCACATCCAGCACCCGGACAATAAGCACAGGTGCCCCCCAGGGATGTGTGCTCTCCCTCTGCTGTTTTCACTCTACACCAAAGACTGCATCTCAAATGACTCCTCTGTCAAGCTCCTAAAGTTTGCTAATGTCACAACATGGGTCATTGTTCTCATCCGACAAGATGACAAGTCGGCCTACAGACGGGGGAGAAGGAGGCATCACATAACAACAATGCCCAGTGGCTGGTGGACCTGAGAGCAGACCACAGCAACCTCCCTGCACAAGACCCAGTAATCATCACAATGGCAGACATTCAAGAGCGGGTCTCAAGTATGAAGAGCTGGACAGCACCAGGCCCTGACATGATCCACGCCTACTGGTTAAAGAAGCTAACTTCACTCCATGAGCGCCTGGCGGGACAAATGAACCAGCTACTAATGGATGGAGCCCACCCTGAGTGGTTAACTGAAGGCCGGACGGTCCTGATCCTGAAGGACCCTCAGAAGGGAGCAGTACCATCCAAATACTGCCCAATAACTTGCCTCTGCACAACATGGAAGCTCCTGTCAGGCATCATAGCAGCTAAGATGAGCAGGCATATGGCTCAATACATGAGCAACGCCCAGAAAGGAATTGGTAGTAACACCAGAGAAGCAAAGCACCAGCTACTGGTTGATAAAGTAGTCATCCAAGACTGCAAGACCAGGCATACCAACCTGTGCACTGCCTGGATTGACTACAAGAAAGCCTATGACTCAATGCCTCACACATGGATCCTGGAA
>NW_018128155.1:501213-508020 GCF_001952655.1 Monopterus albus
GGCGGGCTATTTGGGCTAACTGGCGAAGCCTAACAGATTTTCCGTTGGCTAGCGTCTGGCTAGCCAGCCAGCTAGCTAGCTAATAACATCGCTAACGCTAGCTAGCGAGCTGTAATAACTTGCGTCATGGATGAACTTGTCGTGGAAGTAAGGGGAACAAGTGGGGCCTTTTATAAGGTAAGCGTTGTTGAGGGTTGTCATCTCAGTTACCACACCTTGCACAAACGTTAGGCTAACTACAGGGTGTATTTCCTAAGAAAATACAAGCGTGATTGCTGTAAGCTGCTGCCGTTCCTGTTGCTGCACGAAGAACCAGTCAGCTGAATAATGTAGCAAAAGTATATTTCTTGCTGTAATCATCAGGGAGTAGAAGATTGTGGGGATTTTTATGAGTTAGAGCTGCGTATCTAACTGACTACATGCTACAGTATATTGAGCACTTCCCTGTGGTTGCTTGCATACCAAGCAAGACTTCTTTTGCATGTGTTTGTAAGAAATTGGTCGTGACCATCTTTCAAAAGGAAAATTCATAATCAGTAATCACATCTTATATTACCAAGCTGTATACAAGCTATTGTTGTCATACATATGCTTAATAGTTATAAGTAGAACCATGTTTGTTGCTGCAAGTATGTGAAAGTTGTAGAAATGTGTAGTTATTAATATAGTATTTTACTGTACCGCCCCCTACAGGTAAAACAGAGGGACACTGTGCAGGCTTATTCATTATCGCCTTTTGTGCAGATGAGCCAAACTCGGTCTCAATTGGATGAAACATTCAAGAATTATAAAACTTTTGTTTATTGTAGCGCCACCCAGTGGCGAAACACAATTAAACTATACTGACTCGTTCATTATCGAATTCTGTACAAGATATCCAGATTTGGTTCGAAATGGATGAAGTATGCAAGAATTTTAATTTTTTGTCCTCTAACACCCCCTAGCTGTGGAGCGGAATGAAACTACATGGGCTCATTCATTATCACAGTCTTTACAGATGAGCCAAATTTGGTTTCAATTGGATGAAGCATTTGAGTTTTTGCAGTTTTCTCATAAAAGGGCACACCCGCAAAAGCTTGTTAACCAATTATAGACAAACGATAAGTTAGGGCTGGGCGATATGGCCTAAAAAAAAAATCCCCGATTTTTTTCACAAAAAATCCGATTTACGATTTAAAGTGTTTTTTTTTTCCCCCTACTTAAAATAAATATGCAGATGACAAAGAAATTGTTCAAAACAAATATTATTTTATTTTGTTTTGATTTTACCTTCTGGGATAAAAGTGCAATGAGAAAGAAGCCAAAATACAAGATGTCTGGCCCTGCCATTGTAAACAGTGAAAACATAACATAACATAAAACATAACCCTTTAAATAAGTTTTCTTTAAACACAAGTTTAACATCTTGCTATTCAGTAAATAGGAGGTAGTTCTGATAAAGTGCAAACAAAACATTCACACAGCATTAAATATCAGTGCATAAGAGCATAAGGTGCTTATTTGTTGTGACGTTTTTAGTCCTTTCTTTTTTTCTTTTATACATTAGCCAGGAAGACAAGCCTGTCTACCACCTCTGGCTTGAGGCATGCACGGTGGCATGTAAAATTTGCCCCCGCCCACGCTGAAAACCCTCTCTGAGGGAGCACTTGTTGCTGGGACTGAGAGGTATTTTTTTGCCAGACTACTTAGCCTTGGAAAATTCTGTTGGTGGCGCTTCCACCACTCAGGGGGATCTGTGTCTGGGTCTACCTCAGGGGCTAATAAGTAAGTTGTCAGCTCAGTATCTTTGGTGACTGGTGGGGAGATGACATTGGTGCATTCTTTTTGAAGAAGGCAGCTAAAGTCATCTTTTTCTTGGCCGGGGCTGTGCTTCTTCTTGGTGCACATGCACAGCTGGGCCAGGCTGCTGTGGTGTACTACTGTTGGCAGGAGCAGGCAGACACATGAGCTCAGCCTCAGCAACAGCTCTTTTCTTGACTTGTTCCACCTTGTCTGGGTCAGTGTAGGTTGTGTGGAACCTTGGGTCCATCAGTGAGGACATGTCCAAGAGTTCATCCTTTACAGGGTCGCTATATTTGCCATCAAGGTACTGCATTATATTTCTTTTTATTGTTTTACTGAGCTCTTTGTCTTCCTCCTCTGGCTGTAGGACACTGGTTTTGAACAGATGGAGCACCAGTTTAATGTATGAAACACTGACATAAAACTCCCTAGAGAGTGCATTGGTAAAGTCTTGGAGTGATTTTACAGCTTTATTTTACAGCTTTATTTATGGACTCCAACACATCGAGATCTTGCCAGGTGGGCACAAGATGACGACTTTTCTTGTCCAAACCCAGGACACGGACTATGGCCTTCTCCTGTTCAAGAAATCTCTCTATCATTTTTTGGCGTGAACCCCATCTGGTCGGAGACTCTGTTACTAGCTGATGAGTGGGTAGACCAAGCTCAACCTGTACTTCAGTCATGTCGCTTCTTTTTTTCCAGCTGTAAGAAAAGGCAGACACAGCCTTTTTGCATACTCCAATGGCGCGTTCAATCCGCTGGTCCTTCATACCATTCGCTGCGATAAATAAAGAACACATAATCAAAATACATTTTAGTGGAACATGACCTACATTCACAAAATTTTTTTTTCACTTTCTGCATAATATTATTGCACATACACAAAGGGCATGAACTCATATACACACGACTACAACAATATATAGTTTATCTGAGTTCTTATAATTTTAATTCTAATAAAGTACATAATAAGGCAGTGCCTTTATCACTGACTTCTTATTCTGTGTAAGAAGCTACATCATCTCAGAATTTATTTCAAACCAGTTTTACTGACAAGATGCACTGACAATTTATCACCCAGCCCTACATCATGCATTAATTAGGCTGTGTCTTTTGCAGATGGGAAATATATCACTTGAATGCATAGCCATTAGACTCTTACCTATAGCATTCTGCAATCTGTGTCCAAAGCACTGGAGGTTAGGCCACTCGTTGTCTTTTAGAGCTTTGATCATGTTGGTGCCGCTGTCTGTAGTCATACTGATGAGTCGGTCTTCAGGAAGGTTCCATGAGCTCAGAGCATCTTTTAGCCCCTGGGCAATTATTTTGCCTTTATGGTCGTCGGGAAAGTAAGCTGTTTGGAGGCTGACGCTTCGCAGAGTCCAGTCATTGAAAATGCACAGTTAAACTCATATAGGGCTGCATCGTACGACTGGACCATAAATCTGTTGTTGCAGAGTAAAACGACACTCCTTCCAGATCCCTAGTGATCCTTTGGCGTGTATTGTTATATAGCTGAGGCAAGGCAACTTCAGAAAAATATTTGTGGCTTTGTAAAACATACCTAGTGTCCAAAACATTCAGCATGTGATTAAACCCCGGATTTTCCACAGTATATATGGGCACCATATCTTTTGCGATATACATCGTGACAGATTCCGTGATCGCTTTCCATCGGGCCCCATTCTTATCATACGGGATACCATTTGTAAATGTTTGTAAGACTGTGGGTTGTTTTTTGGTGGGTGTACTTTGGCTCCCGCTGTCTCGTTCGTTTCGTAGGGCGTGACATCTCTCCTACTCAGCAGCATGCCTCTGTTTGAGGTGCTGCATTAAATTGGTTGTACTGCTACCCAACAGGCTTTAGACACACTTTGCAGCGGGGTGTTGTTTGTTCTGCGTCTGACATGGCAAAACCGAACCAATTCCATATTACTGATGACACTATGCCTTTTTTCTGAACGAGTTCTTCCCTGCTCGCTGCCATGCTATCTCTATGGCAAACAAGCAGGAGGGCTGAGCCCACCCCCAACTATGGGAGCCGAGAGGGGAGCGTCGGCGGAAGTTAAAGATAAAACTGATTTTCATTCAAACAAACTGATGTAAACTACACATTCGAGTTAATCGATAAAATCGATTTATCGCCCAGCCCTACATCAGTGTTTGTCTTTTCAGCAGGAAGGAAGAGCAGGAACCCTCATGGAAGGACAAACCTCTGCACGGTATGTACCACCATCAAATAGTAGAAGTGGCTGATATCGAAAAAACCTACCAGTGGCTGGACAAAGCTGGACTGAAAGACAGCAAAGAGTCACTAATCCTGGCAGCACAAGAACAAGCACTAAGTACAAGATCAATAGAGGCTGGGGTCTATCATACCAGACAGGACCCCAGGTGCAGGCTGTGCAAAGACGCCCCTGAGACAATCCAGCACATAACAGCGGGGTGCAAGATGCTAGCAGGCAGGGCACACATGGAATGCCATAACCAAGTGGCTGGCATAGTGTACAGAAACATCTGCGCTGAGTACAGGCTAGAAGTCCCAAAGTCAAAATGGGATACACAATGAAATTATTATTCCATTTGAAACAGGTGATGCCAACAGGTGACTACAATCATGATTTGGTAGAAAAGTGGCATCCCGGAAAGACCTAGTCTTTTAGGAGCAAAGATGGGCTGAGGATTGGCAGTTTGCCAATGTATATGTGAGAAAATTATTGAAATGTTTAAAAACAATGTTTCTCAAAGAAACATAGGAAGGGATTTGGATATGTCACCCTCTACAGTGCATAACATAATTAAAAGATTCAAGGAATGTCAAGATCCAGTCCATAAATGATAAGTTTGCAAGCCTAAGATGAATGACTGTGCTCTTCGATCTCTCAGATGGCACTGCATCAAGAATCATTTCTTTTCTATAAGCGATATAACCACATGCGCTTTGGAATACTTTGGCACACCTGTGTCAGCCACTACAATACATAGTTACATCCATAGATGCTGCTTAAAAATGTACTGTGCCAAAAGGAAGCCCTATGTCAACAGTGTCCAGAAGCACAGTTGACTGCTCTGGGCTCAGAGGCATCTGGGATAGACCATCACACAGTGGAAACATGTACTGTGGTCAGACAAATCAGTATTTCAGGTCATTTTTGGAAGGAGTGGATGCCGTGTGCTCTGGACCAAAGACAAAAATGTGACATCTACACATATTCCCAGCTCCAACTTTTTGGAGAAAGTAAATAAGCATGTTTGCCAAAGTGTTGAACTAAAAGACTTCTGAAAGTAATTTTAAGCTATAATGGCTTAGCAGATGACCTCAGCCAGTTTGCATAGCAATGTCCATTTCTAAAGGCTACGCCCAGCTGTTGATTAAAATGACACAGTCTGCAAAGATACAGTTTCCTGCCAAAGGAATGTCTGAGACTTCTAAAAATGACCAAATGTTTCTCACAATTATGATTTACTTTCAGCAGAGCCAAGCTCGGGGTCTCTACATCTGAAAAGAGGGCCTGGCCAAATGATGAAGTGAAGGTTACATGGGAGCCAGGAAAATGGCCAGTTTGTGGCCAGCCTACTTCGTTAGCTGGGGATTTTCAGTGTACAGCACTCCTGGGAAAGATGACTTTCCACTGTGTGTGAAACACTCTGCCAAGCCTGGCAACACACAAAGCACTGCAATGATGTGATATGTATAATGAAAGTCACTTTCAGCTTTTCCCATTTAAGGGACGCCACAGCGGCACAGTGGCCCTAATACTCTTTCATACTACTCCAAGGTTAACAGTCCTGTTACAAGGTGACAAAAGAGATGTGGACTAAAATGCCCCCTGTTATGACAATGTTTATTTGTTTTGGGAAACAAATATGGGTTTAAATAAAGTATTTTTGTTAGTTTACTGATGAAACCAGTAAGCCTACATAACTATGTTTTTGAAAAACAGTAATTTCTTTGTATGAGATGAATGTCTCTCAGAACAGTCACTAGTTTTCACTGCTTGACTTCACTTAATGAGATCGTCTCTTTAAGTTTTCTCTGCTTCCTTGAAAACCTCCCATATTCATTCACCTATCTATTTCGGCAAGTAATGAAATTACTGTTATTAATGCTATCAGATAGGTTCAGAAAAATAATGAGAGCAAAATGATCTCAATCTGTGGTGTATGTCCCCAAATTGAACTAATCATGACCAAAAAAAAAAAAAAATAGCAGAAGCACAGCACTGCACAGTTATACATACAGATGAGTCAATGTGGCATAGTTAAGCATTCCCTGATGTGTCTGTAATCCAATCTTTTGGGGTCCATATGGCTGCGCACACAACATTTATATTTGCATCTACTAGATGAATTAAATGTCAAAAAATAATTTTAAACATAATAGGATACCATAACAGCAAAAGCAGTGCAGTCAGCCGCCTTGACACTGTTATACCCCAGTTCTTTTATTGGACAAATCTGAGTAACGAAGGAGTCCGTCTTTCTTCATTTTAGTGCTGATTTATTTAAAAGCATAAAATTACAAGAGACAACCCGGGTGGCTCCCTCCTTCAGACAAGCTGCTGGAAAAGAGCAGTTCCCGGAAACACGGGGCCTAATACATTTATCAGTTTTGGGCTAACCCCTTACACAGGTGAAGTCAGTCCAGCAGGCTCCATCTCTTATCCAGAGCTCCACAGGCTTGGAGCAGCTGGTCATAACAAAATGAAGAATTTCGTGTGTGTGTGTGTGTGTGTGTGTTGTTACATGTGTAACTAAGACATTCACTTATTTATTCAGACACGGTATTCCAACACAAGATTAATACAGGAAAACAATTGGTGTCATGGCTTACTGCTAACCTTGAAACAGAGCAGACTAGAGCAGACTTTGATTCTTTCTAAATTGCATTTACTACCACATTTGATTCAACACATTGTCTAATAATTATTTGACTGATTAATTAATTTCTAACAAATTCCCCCTTTTGACATGATTTTTATTGTGTCAACCTAAATCAAATGTCCCTGTTGTCCCCCCCCC
>NW_018128155.1:510708-514821 GCF_001952655.1 Monopterus albus
GACATAAGAGAAGTGGCTGCCAGTTGCTCCTGAAACTCGACAACTAAATCTCTGGTAAGATTAGTGAGGTTAGTGAGATTAGTAAGATTAGTAAGACTCTGAACATTAAAATGGATGTACAACAGTATACAAATGTATTTATCAAACTGTCTTAATTGCTCTTGCTGTGGCCACACAGAGCAGTCAAGAATGTCACATGCATCTATCATTAAAGTGGAAGTTTTACCTAAATTAAAAAACCAACTCGGGTGGAATCAGGACATTAGCTCTTTTCTCACGGTGTATGTGGGACCTTGTTTCCCACCACAATATGGGTACCACTATAACTAGGGTAATGAGGCCCAGAACACAGAAAACCATACCAGGACAACTGCCTAAACTTGCCAGACTAGGCATTTTGTCTGCTGTCCCTGTCAACGTTTTTGTTCTCTGATAAATATTACACTAGTGTAGATCCTCTTCTAACTGTGGCTCTGGTTCTACAGAATTGTATATCAACTTAACGACTAGCCTACCAGGGACGGCTCATATCAACTCAGGTAATGAGGTTCTTAAATCAACCTTGACCTCATTCACTGTCCGTCCATCCTCAGCTGGAGAACAATGTGTCTTATGGATCCAGTTACTTAGCTTGTTCTTAGTGAGCCACAGTTTGTCACTGTGTGTGGTAGCTTCTGTTATGCTATAAGGACCTTCCCAACGTGGCTCTGACCTGGGAAGTTTATGCACCTTTCGATAGACCCAGCTGTCCACTGCAACTGGTGTTGGTTCCTTAGGTTGGTCCCTGCACAGGATTTCAATAACCTGTTCAAAGACACTTATCACAGTGTTGTTCAATCGTCTGACATACTCACTCATGTCAGCATGCTGCAAAAGAAGAGGTGTTACATCTCTAGGCATAACAGAGGACAGGGCATCTTCCTCCCTGTCAGGGCATAAAAGTTAGAGGGAAACACGATTCCTAACTGTGCATATGACAAATAAAGACTTTGACCTTTGAACAGTTAGAGGACAGGGCATCTTTCTCCCTGTCAGTATTTCATGTGGGTTTACATTAAGTGTCGCATTCGAAGTGGACCTCAGGTTGAACAATACAATAGGAAGAGCTTCAACCCAGGTCAGGTTAGTGTCTGTGCAGACTTTTGTGAGCCCTTCTTTTATAGTTCTGTTTGCATGCTCAACAAGCCCTTGAGAGGCTGCATGATAGACAGCCCCAAACTTATGTTTTATCCCAAACATCTGCTCAAACAGACATAGATCATCATTTGAGAAATGTGTTCCATTATCAGATCTGATAATCTCAGGCACCCCAGTGAACCACTTGATTACCTCTTTACCTGTCTCTGTTTTCGTGGGTACAGCCTCTACCCTTTTAGAAAACAGATCCACACAGACAAGTAAATATCGTTTTCCTTCAACTTTTTTATCAGCTCCCGTATCTGTGAAATCAACAACAATCTCTTTCCAGGGAGCATCTGGAACTGGAAATCCCCCTAGCCCCGCCTTCAGCGCGGCTCTAGGGTTGAACTTATTACATGTCTCACATGTTGCAACAAAGTACTTGGTGATATCCATCAAATGCGGGTGCCACCAATTTTGAGAGATCAGACCATTCATCTTGGAGCTTGCACAGTGACCTCTACTGTGCGCCTCTTGACACAGCAACCTAAGTAGTCCTGCCGGGGCTACTATTTTACCTTCGTGGTTTCTCCACAGTTCTGTCTGATCCTTAGATGTCCCTTTGCCTAGCCACGCCTGCTTTTCAGTAGGAGCAGCTTTATTCTGTATTTCCCTAATAGTCTCCAAGCTCAACTCTGTCTCACAAACATGACCCCCTTCTGCAGGGTCTTGACTCATCAGTTTAGCTCCTTGAGTTGGACCTTCTGGGTCCCGAGTGCCTGTCCTAGGCTCCTTAAACTCTGACCCCTTAGGTCTGGATCCCGTCTGTACTGAGCTTTCAAAGCTCTGACCCCTTTCTGTACTGAGCTCTCAAAGCTCTGTAGATATTTACAACTTTACCTTTTGACAGCCAACAAGCCTCTATAAGAGCAATCAGCTCAGCCATCTGGGCTGAACTTGGCTGTTGAATCACATCAGCTTGCAGTGTTCTTAAGCCAGCCATTGTGTCCTCAACCACAGCATATCACCATATTGCTTAATCTGCAGGTCCCCACTCCCACCTGCACCTGGTAATACAATAGCTGTTGTAAGTTCTGGGTCCGATGTGCAGATGATGTAAAAGCTTTGGAATCCAGAAATGCCCTGACACCATGTGTGGTGTGTACAACAGTTTGATAACCCATTGTGATATGTGAGGTTTTCAGTATTGCTCGACCGATTGCAGCGACATGTCTCACACAAGTTGGATGTCCCTTTTCAACATTGTCCAACTTAGAGCTGTAGTACATCAACACCTTTCGGTTGTGTCCTCTACTTCCCTCCCTCTTTTGAAATAGGACGGCATTCACAGTGCCGTCCTTTTCATCAACATCCAAATGAAAAGGCTGTGAGTAGTCAGGTGCTTGCAAAGCACATGCGTGTGCCAAAGCCTGTTTAATGGCAACAAAAGCCTCATCTGCTTGTGGAGTCCACAACAAAGTAGAACCATAATTCTTGTAGCCCACCTCTGTAAGCATGGCATGGAGAGGTGCCACAAAGCCAGTGAAATTGGGCACAAAATTCTTGCTGTAATTAATAAGTCCTAAGAACTGCATCATGGTCTTAACGGTGGTGGGCTTAAATGTAAGAGAATATCTTTTTTTTTGTGTGACTCAGTCATATCCCTATGGAGGTGGGTAGACTTGATACTGATATCGCGGTGCACCTTGCGATTGCTGATATGCAAAGGGACATTTACGCGACGTGACCAATGCCCTCTTTCGTTACAAAGCCAGCACCTGTCATCTCTTGGTGGACCTCTTCTGAGAGTCCAAGGTCCTTGACCTCTTCCTTGTGGTGTGCCACGGTACTGAGGTCCCCAGTACAAGGGAACTGAATCCCACTGATAAGGTGGTGTGGTCGGCTGTTGAACAAAGGATTGCTGCTGTGCATATGGCTGTACAGCATTCTGCACAGCCATTTGGTTAGCTGTAGCTTTAATTTGATTAACTTTGTCTTGCATTTCCTTCAACTTCGCTTTAGCTAACTGTGCCTGTAAAGAAGAAAGCTCCTTTGCATTCTTTTCTTGTGCTTCCAGCTCATTGTCAATATACTGAGTGACATAAGCTGACCATTGCTCAAAGGTAAATGTGTTGAGTCCCACCACCTGTCTCAGAAGATGCTGTATGGATGCTGGGAGGGAAGCCTTCACAGCACTGCAAAATAGCACCCCCATGGTGTCACTGATGACTGGGTCATCACCAGTGTGGTTCTGCCAGAGTTCACGCACTCTGAGCAAATACTGACTACCTCTCTCACCCTTTTGAGGTGGAATTCTACACAGCTCAACAGAGCGCACCTGTACTGGGAATTTCTGGTGTATCACCGGCCAAAGCTGATGAATTTCACTATGGAGTGTAGCATTATCATGATCCCCAGTAGTATTTGCCATCAACTCTACCTCCCATAACATGCTCAAAGTACAGGCTGTAAAAATACGATGAAAATCTCCAAGTGCAGGCATA
The DNA here is from genome assembly GCF_001952655.1 of Monopterus albus. Lineage (NCBI taxonomy): Eukaryota > Metazoa > Chordata > Actinopteri > Synbranchiformes > Synbranchidae > Monopterus > Monopterus albus. Next base: position 514,332 of record NW_018128155.1, read on the forward strand.
AATCCTGCACAAGCACCTAGAAAAGCCTTAATCCACAGTGCACCCCCCTTTTCAATGTCAGATAACTGGCATTTAACCATGCTCCTGTCTTGAAGGCTAAAAGGAGTGTAGGTTTGTGTTATCCCTCTATGAGGTGAGGTGTACTTGAAGCAGTGGCAGCTGGTGTGAGGGAATGCAAAACAATCATGGATGTTTCCTCACTCTGTGTACATTGTGATGAGAAATCATGCACTGTGCCATCCCAGCTGGAGTCACTACCATGAGACATTGCTGGCACTGAAACATCACAAAAGTGCCTATCTTCCTCCTCTGTGACAGAGGTAGAAGCACATGAACCGACAACTGGAGTTGTGGACTGGTCTAAACAGCCAGATTTTAACTCATTTAGGCCACGTTCAGACTGCAGGCTGAAGTGACTCAAATCCGATCTTTTTGCCCAAATGTGACCCATATATGATTTCCTTATGACAGTGTGAACAGCACAAATCCG
>NW_018128155.1:520784-524581 GCF_001952655.1 Monopterus albus
GTACCCTTTAGCAACTCATAAGCAGGCCTAAGCATTTAACAGTCTAACTAGACATCCTATCTCCACTAAACATTTCTAATACATAAAGTATCTATCCAATATCTATCTGACTAAAAATACTTAACAGGCCCAAAATGTTCACAAATAAGTCCTTCTCTTTGTCTGTGGCTCCTTTTTATAAAAGGCACTGTCTGACAAGTGACACGCTACCGGGGGTGTGCAGTATACTGATAGGAAAGGGAATCATCTGTCTAAACAAGGCTTTGCTCAGTCCACTCGAAGCACAAAATGAATCATTCACATGATTCTGGCAAAAACAAGGCCTCATTTAGTAAACAACACAAGCTTTGAAGCAAGGCTTCATTTGGAAACATCCCCTCTGCTCGACACAAGGATTGAAACTTCAGTGTTACAAGTAACATCACTAACACAAGCACTGGGAGAACATGCAAACTCCACACAGAAAGGTGAGTTTCTGAGTTTGAAACCTTCTTGTTATGAGGCAACAGTGCTAACCACTGCACCAAGCTGCCCCCAGTCAATGTTTAGTGCCACATGCTCTAGATTATGATGTTTCTGCGTGTCTCCCTTTATCCAGGCTTACATGATCATGGAAGTCTTGTCATCATTTCCTCTGATACAGTTGCTTCACTGGACCTGCCAGCTTGTATATCTGCATTTGGGTTCTTCCTCTCTGCGCTCTGAACCCTCAGCTGTGAGAAGCTGTATGGTTTGCATATCCAAGACACTGCTCCAACTGTTGAGATCTGAGGCTAAATTTCTTCAGTCAGCTTTCGCAGACATTACAAATGTTTCCAAATGTGTAGGATTTAATTGTGGCAAAATACAAGACTGGTTACAGTTGGAACACTTTGGAAAACCGTCTTAGATGTGAGAGGAGGAGAATCAGTGAGAGTGCTCAAGAAATAGAAGTAGAGAACAAGGGAATTTTATAGTTTTTGTACTGAAATTATAACAAAATTGTTGCAATTTTGTAAGCAAGGGGGTTTTAATTATACACATAGCATGCATTGCCTTGAAAGGTTGTACCAGTGTTTAGACAGGCTGTTTCACAGGTTATAATGTCAACCAGAGCCATTAAATATAATCAGCTTGGGATGTGTGTGCTTTCCATTCAATTCAAAGGAAAGTGTGTTCTAACTTTTGACCCGTACTGTACAGTAGATATTAGTAAACCTCAAAAAGAATGCAGGGTTATTAAGTACATATAGACCCTAAAGATAGAATGGAATCAACATAAATAGCAAAAATGTAAACAAGAACGACTGCTTAAGGCAATTATAATGTATTTTGCATAACAGGATTATTGTCCCCCAAATCCTAAAATCCAAGAAAACCAAAACATACTTAAGCTTTCTGTGGTACACCTCAAAAACGGCATGACCACATTTGAGTTATTAAATAACAGTTCTTTTGTATTTTATTTGAAGACGGCAATGCATTGTGTACACTAGAGGACCAGGTTAAGTTGCATATCAATGAATAGTTGACATCACAAGCCAAAGCAACATTGAGGTAGGAACCATTGTGAAGGCAGCAGTTGCGCCAGGTGTGTCTTATGGGTGAGACCTTCCGCTCAGCTTCAAAATTTGGAACGTGAACTGAAAGTCTCATGTCCTCATTGTTGCTAAATATATTTGTGTTTTCCAGATCATTTGTTGCGACGTCGCCATTTTGGGACCCGTAACATTTCTTTCAGGTTTTCCCACTAAAATTGTCCCAGTCCATGTTTTGAGACCTAGTTATCCCCCATCCAGTCTTCAAGTCTCTCCAGATTTTCTCTCCAGCTCTGCTTTGCCATCCAATTCTGCCTCTGACACAAACACATCACACTTGTTTTCACTTACCCGATTACACCCTCAGTATATAGTCTTGTGTGTTTCTGGCTTGGACTGTCTGTTTTGTTCACACAACCTATGCTTCCCCACCTCAGCCTTATTGCTACTTGTCCCTGTTTCCCTGAGTGACATGTCTGTCTGAAATTTGCTGTGCTTGGGCTCTGCTTTTTGGAGCTTGCTTTTTGTCTGGACCTTGGCTGTTTTAATGGATTAACTGTGCTTGCACTCAACCCATTTTTTGACAGCTTGCCTGTATTTTTTTTACCCTTGTTTGAACTTTGACTTTACCTCCGTTTTCCTCTGCCTGATTTTGCTTGCCTGGACAAGTATGTCTTGTCCTTCCTCAGTGCAGTTTGTGACAAAAATATAACTCTGTTCAGTTTGTTTCCAAAACAAAAAATAGGGTTTTCTGGGACTGAGCTGGCTTCCATAAACAAACTGAATGTCACTGGAGATAAATGAAGGGGACTAAGAACCAGGGGCAAATCACTGAGCAAAGGGGGTGTTTATGGGTGTGTATGAGAAAAACTGTCCAGCCCTGCAATTCACTTGTACCTTTCAATGTAAGTCTTACAGTTAAGAAAGCCAGAATCTACCAAGAACAACTGTATTCTTAGAGTTTTTATTCATGACACACTTTTGGAGTACTTTAATCATGCTGGAGAGGTTGTTTGTGTCAGGGAGGTGAGTGACGCTCCCGTGAAGCTAGAGGAGTGAACCCAATTAAAGAGCCAGTCAGCTGAGGCAGTAGAACAAACTTTAAATGTTCTTTTGTGATTTCAGCAGAAACACACACAGTCTTGGGGAATCAGGCAGAAGAGTGGTATTTAGTATGGTCCAAGGTTGAAGTCTCCGGCAGGGCAGCAGGGAAGGCAAGGCAGAATCACAAGTTGGTTGAACAGGCAGGGTGTCGATCTCAGGTTGGCAGTCAGACAAGAGGAAGCAGGCTGGATCACAGGTCGGAAAACGCTGGAGAGTCTAGACAAGGCATAGAACAATCTGGCAGCTCCTCACAGTGTGAGGTGAACAGGTGTGGGTGATTAGTGGCAGGTGAAACCAATGTGCATGATGAGCTGAAGTTACCAGGGTTGTGGATGAGCTGGTGACAGGAAGTGGTATCAAAATAAAAGCACACAATCAAACCACTAATCAAGCTATATATTTATATTCAGGCAGCTATATTATATTGCGAGCTTGATAGATGCAAATATTTCCATAAGCACCTCATTTTAAAAGATATGGCCAACCACATCTTAACCATTTATATCTGTGTCATTACTAAACCTTCATTAACAACCTGTGTGTCAGGCCCTGGCTCATCACCATATTGCCAAACCTGCAGAGGACAGCCCTGTCCTCTGCAGGTTTGGCTACTGAGAGTGAGAATCGCACAGCCCTGTGTGATTCTCACTCTCAGTAGCCTATTGGTCAATTTTGAGCCAGAGCACCAGAGGGCCACTCTGCCAAGGATAATGTCAGGATGTGTCAGGTCATCTCAACCACAGCAGGATGACTGCATGGTGGGGCATCTGGCGCACAAAGAGCACTGGAGAAACTGTGGTTCTGCTAAACACTCCCCCAGTCCCAGTGCACACTTTGAGGTGCATTCCCACTGAATTAGTGAGGGTTCAGGGCTGTCCCACTGTGAAATTGTCAAGTGCGTGAGGGCTCTCTCACCTTCATTTAAAAAGGTAAATAAATGCCATAAAATGGGAGATAGAACAATCATTATTATGTTAATTCTGTTTTTGTATGTTGCTTTGGCCAAAAGCATCTGCTAAATGCTACAACTTAAACATAAGTGTCTTATATTACATACCTATTTCATTCATCTGCTGTTTTTTGTTTAACAATGCTATTTTGACAAAAATAATAAAATTGACGAGATAATTGACAACTGCCCCTCATTATCTCTAAAGGAAGAGCCCAGGTCAGCCA
>NW_018128156.1:0-5630 GCF_001952655.1 Monopterus albus
AAAGGTGGTTTATATTATCTCTCTCACAACTAGTTGTACAGTAATAATAATGACAAAGGACATTCTTTCTTTAGAGAATGATCTATATCTAAACCTAACCAAATTGGGTTTTGCTCAAACCTGGTACACTCTATTTTAACTACTGTAAGCACGTTCTGTGGGATGATAACAAACTACTGAGTATACTAATAGGTGGAGTAGGACCCTACTGAGCCATAACTATGGTCCCAATAAGTGGTAATGAGCCACTGAATGGTATAATGTCTGAATTCGGTGCAGCACATTAAGGGACAATTTGTCTAGCTTCATATAAAGGCTACAAAGCCCTAATCTACCTCACCTCTCTCTATCAAACTACACCATGATAAAGAATTTAACAATGACAACATTATGCAAGAAGAGTTAGATAATATCTCAAATAGTTCAGGGCAGGGCAGGGCAGGGCAGGGGCGGGGCGGGCAGGTACTTTATTGGTCCCACAGTGGGGAAACTTCTGTGTTACAGCAGCAATAGAGAACAACCAACATAACACCATAAGAACAGACACATAAGAACAGGGCTTCATAAAAACACGGAAAAGAGCACAATGAGGACACAGCTGCTGTAACTTGCTGCCACACCGCACTCACAACAAAGAACACTTAGTCTTAAAATAAACAGTTACATACAGGCAACAAAGCATCAGAACCGATACACACAAGTAGCATCATCAGAACGTTACATTTTACACAACACAAATAAGCAAATCAAAGGCATCTAAAAACAGGGCAGAGCAGCACTGGAGAGAATCAGGAACAGCAGTAGAGACTAAACAACCAGGAAATCAAGAACAATCGAATATTACTCACACAATACCACAATGGGGGAGAGAAACCTGTTTATCTTTTTCTTTATCTATGGTATGTCTTATTGGGTATTGTTATTAGTAAATAACAAGATTTGATATATTATATGTGTATTTACTATGTACTAAATATTGTTCATTTGTGTCGTGTTGTGGTTGGTAACTGACCACTGGCTACTGAGTCATCAGAACTTTTAAAACACACACCTAGTAGAGACTATGATATGAGCGAGCCTGAGGAAGCCACAGTTTGAAACGTGCTGTGCACAAACTAAATAATAAAGAATATCTAGAACTCCCTGGTGTGCAATGTATATTTTGGAGACCATTGTGTCCTGCTCCTCCTCGGCACCCAGTCAATCAATTGGACCAAGTGGCACTTTGGCTCGGTAGACCTACACTTGTCGATGTACATGATGCAAAGCAGGGGAGAAGAAACAGCTGTGGGGAGCCAGTCAAGGTGTGTATTGGGTCAGAGAAGGTGTAGTTAAACCTTCTGTGGCTTATTAGTTAAAAAGAAGATAAAAAAAACCTTAAATATGCAAACACTTCACATAACAGTTAAGAGCAGCTCTTTCACTTCGCCTCTTGGTATTAAGCACATTTGTCCCCAATACACAGATAATATACTGATAATAAACATCTTTGAACTTTAAAATATTTGTCAGAAAAGGCTTTTGCAGATTTGAAAGAAAGTAATCACAAAGGCTGTCAATCTATTTATCTTCCATCTGTTGTCTGGTTTATAATATATATATATATATATGTGTTGAATGTAGTTATTAGAAGATGAGTAGCCAAAATACAGTAATCGCCGTTTTACTTGCGTTAAAACTACTTTGTGACTGCAGATATACAGATTAACAGTGTGTGCACAGCATGAATGTAACAAATATCTATACTTTCTCTGGTATTTGGAGAATGTGTTAGTCTAGTGTGTTTGTGTACATCATTTATGCAGTGGGTTTGCTATGCGATAACATTTGTCACTATTATGATTGATCAAAAATAAAGAAAATGAACAAAAACAGTTAAACTGACAATATCTTTGCAGCGGGGTTTCACTTGCTCAGTTGCAAGACAGTCCACCTAGAAACTGCCAATCAAACTGCTTGTGACAAGCTGATGCCCTGGAGGTTGGAGCAGCAGATGGAGGCTAAAAGCTGCTAATATCCATCCATCAATCTATGCTGATTATCCTGAATAGGGTTGTGGGGGAGTTAGAGTATATCCCAGCTGACATCAGGCGAGAGGTACACTTGGACAGGTTGCAAGTCTATCACAGGGCTGACATGTGGACAAACAACCACACACACTCACACTCACTCCTACGGGCAATTTAGAGTCAATCAACCTAAGCTACAAGTCTTTGGATTGTGGGAGGAAGCCAGAGTACCCACAGAGAACCCACGCAGGCACAGGGAGAACATGCAAATTCGCATGTTCTGCTGCTGCAACCTCCAGGGCATCAGCTTGTCACAAGCTGTTTGATTGGCAGTTTCTAGGTGGACTGCCTGCGTGGGTTCTCTCTGGGTACTGCAGCTTCCTCCCACAATCCAAAGACATGCAGCTTAGGTGGGTTGGTGACTCCAATTTGCCCATCGGAGTGAGGGTTGTTTGTTTCTGTCAGCCCTATGATAGACTGGTGTACCCTGCCTTACTCCAGCCTCCCGCGACCCTCTTCAGGATAATGGTATAGATGGATGTGGATAGTATCTAACGAGGATTTTTATCCATAAACCTCTGAAAATGAATACACTTCAATGTATGTTTCAGTATGGACTGTAAGAATGAGGAAATGAAGCTGCCTGTCACAGCTTCTTCAGACTGCCGGGGGGAGGAGACAGAAAGTCTGGGTTTGTTAATGTTAAAGAAATCCTGCCAGGAAGCAGGTTAGATTCACATAGTACATTAGCACAGTAAGTGACTATTATTGCTGTTTTTGTGGAAGTGAAAATCCAGAATATCACCCCAGCTCAGGGTGAACAAATTCTGTTTTCACCAGCTTTCTGAGAGACCATTATCAACCACCTACTCCAACACCACCAGCAGCATTTAGACTTCAGGGGATCTGTCCTATCTTCATATAGGCTTACCCCAGTTGAAGATGCTTCACATCACTGGAGTCATGCCAAAAATCTGTGTTGCCTACATTTTATTTTTCACTTCCATTTGATATCTCCTTATTGAACAAAGAGCAACCACTGAATGTCATGATGATATGCAAATATGGGACCACATGCTTTGAATCATGATGTACTTCTGCTTTACCGTGTTTATTAATGCTAATGAGGCACTGGGTGATCCAACAGCTGGGTGATTCACCTCTGTTTCAGCCATGCTGTGTAAATCCAGTTGTTCTGTAACCTCTCCAGCTGACTCAATGCTGTCTCCCTTGGCAAATCCCATAAACAAGGGAAGCCAGGGATTATTCCCAGCTAATATCATTTAGCTCATTTTATAATCAGGATTTGCTCCCAATTTTTGCTAACTAACAATGGATGTGGTGAAATAGAATGGATTTTGTTCATGGCCTTTGTGGCATGAAACTGTTTTCATCAAATTCCAGCAAACTGATTCGTGGGTGGAATAAGAGAGGACCCTTGGGACCACTCACAATTTATTTCCATATTACCATACTGTATGCCCACCCTAGATTTCTGAGGCCAGGCACCTAGTAGGCATTGTTTCACACTTTGCTCTTGTACCTAAGGAACAATGTTTATCGTAAAGGCTCCTAATAATAATAATGATTATTATTATTATACACACACACACACACACACATATATATACATATATATATATATATCGAAAGATAGAGATACTGTATATATAGAAAGAGAGAGAAAAGTTTTCTTGTAAACAAGACTTGTGTGTGTTTCGTTATGGTGCATTCCCTAATAAAACTGAGCATATTTTTCAGTAATCTAGAAACCTGAATTGTTCACATCCTAGTAGTCTAGTAGTCCTAGTAGTCATCATTTCATGTTATTCTCTACGTTGGCCAACCTTGACTGATTCATCCTTATCAGTTTAATTTCAGGTGCTGATAAAATCCTAAAGAGCAGTTTAATTGAAGCATGAAGCAAAAGCTCACAACAAGTGGTAAATAGCATGATAAAAAAAAGCAAAAGAGTGAAGCGGGTTTTTAATTTCATCCTCTGATAGGGAATGGATATACGGATACTGCAGCTGCAGCTTATGTGAACTGTTCGTGTGCCCTGTTCAGGTTTAGAAAAGGGAAATGTGCGCTAGCTCAATGTGACCTAGAAGGTCATGTACTGGACGGCTTAGACAATGCTCGGAAGAAGGTGTGTGAGGGTAGCTGGCATGGGACCGCGTTTTCATGGCTCCGGCCATGCAGAGCTGTGTGAGTATGAGCAGATAAAGGCTGGGTTAGAGCAGCAGAAGAGAGAGAGAGGATGAGCATGCTACCGTGAACAGTAAACCACGTACTTTTGGGGACCCAGCCGGCTGGGGGGAGATGCTGACTGACTCGAGACTGACAACAAATGACCTGACGGACTGGTGCTCTGACAATCTTCTTATGCTTTATCTATTCCATTGCAAGAGGAGAGTCTCTGTTCTGTGATCTCTGTTCTCTGTTCCCTAACTGCAAGATTATGTGTTCAAATACTACTCTGTTCAGAATAATTGTAATATTAAATGATCCTTTAAATTGGGATGGTTTGTCTGAATTAATTTAGTCGGTATCACACTCTAGCCACAACACCTGTTACTGCTCTGGCCACCAAGGGGTCGGTTCAAACCTGTAATAAGTTTCAAAAGTATTTCATTGACAAAGTCTGTGATATCAGACAACGTATTCTCAAGTTCCCATTTTCTGTACCACCGGTTTCTCCTGTAATGTACACTATGGAAACCTTCATTTTAATGTCTCTGCCTCAACTTAAAAAATATGTGGTGCAATTAAAGCCTGCCTCCTCCCCCATGGATCCTGTCCCAGCCAGCATAATGAAGGAGGTAATTGACGCTGTGGGCCCCTCGCTGGTCACATTTTTAAATTGCTGCTTAAGGCTGGGCACGGTCCCCACTGCCCTTAAGCATGCTATAGTGAGACCACTCCTGAAGAAGCCGAACCTGGATCCTTCTTAGCCGTCTAACTTTCGCCAAATTTCTCTGTTGCCTTTTCTATCTAGGGTTATGGAAAAAATAGTTCTGACCCAGTTGCAGTCCCATCTGGATCGGCTGGATGCTGTCGATAAATTTCAATCAGGCTTTGAGACTCGTCATAGCACTGAATGGGCTCTAATGAAGGTCCATAATGACATCACTATGGCCCTAGATGCCAAGCGGCCCGTTGTTCTTGTTCTTTTAGATTTATCGGCAGCCTTTGACACAGTCGACCATGCAATTTTGCTCTCCCAGCTGGAACACCAGGTTGGCTTGAGAGGCACAGTTTTAAAATGGTTCACTTCCTACCTGACAAATAGGACCTTCTCTGTGATAATTGGCAATTTCTCCACCACCATAGTTCCTCTCACCTCAGGCATTCCCCAAGGCTCGATTTCGGCCCTGCTACTATTTTCTTTGTATATGTCTCCACTTGGTTGAGTCATATCAAGGTACAATGTTTATTTTCATTTTTATGTCGATGACATTCAAATCTATGTGCCACTGACATTGGGTGACTGTGGTGCACTTATCCTGCTGCAAAATTGTATACGTGACATAAAACTCTGGCTATCGCAGAATTTTCTGCACTTAAATGAAGACAAGACAGAATACATTGTGTTCAGCCCCGACTCCGCTGCTGTGGTAC
>NW_018128156.1:6217-8110 GCF_001952655.1 Monopterus albus
TTTTGGGTTTTTAATACTTTGTAGTTTGTTTTGTATAGGTTTTTGTTTTAGTATTGTCTTGTATTAGTGTCCTTTTGTGAAGCACTTTGGGCTCCTGCCGAGTTGTAAAGTGCTATATAAATAAACTATTATTATTATTATTATTATTAACTGCACAGGAATCAGCACAAAATAAAAATTTTACTACAAAGATTTTGTTTTTTGCACAGCAAATTATTATGTTAAACTACAACATGAATGTGTTCATGTGTTTAAAGGTTTGGAAGGTTGAGCTGAGGGTGAGAAGTGAATGTCAGTTTTGTTAAATGTGCCCAGTGTGTATTTTTAGTGTGTTAGCATGTGTGTTGGAAGAAAACTGTACCAGTCAGTGTCATAACATCGCAAAGTTTAAAATAATGTCACTTTGTCTAAAATACTAATTGGTAGAAGTGTTTATAGCTTGTGTGAGAGAGGCAGGTAGTGAATGTTTTTTTTTTTTACTTTGTCTGAGAACAGAGTTCGATTTTGACTTGGTGAATCTTAACCAAGAAAAACTTTCAGAAAAAAGTAAACAATTAACAGCAAGGATCTGACTTATCCAGGAAGTACTTATAAACGTTTTGTGATTTGAATAGAATGGCAAATAGTATCCATCCATTAGCTACAGGAGTAAATTCTGATAATTCTGACATTTTTATATGCCTTTGTCTCCCACCAAGTCTTCTTATCTTCCTCTTCTAAAAGATCATATTTTTCAGGATGTTGCTGTTTTTGTCACCTAACAGTAATGTGAATAATTTAGCTGTCATAAAATTTTTTGCCTGCTCCTCCTTCGTGATAACAAGAAAAGCCACTCTCTATACAGGATGTAAAGTCACAATTTATTTATAAGAAGGCGCCACGTGGCCAAGCAACACACTGATTCTGGAACCAGACAGGAGAACCTTGCCTTAACATTACCCATTCACCAGGACTTTGCAGCATTCATGGTGTATGTTATCAGCAAGATCAAAGCTGTGAAGCATGCTGACTCCCAGTAGCAGAGTCCAGCTGGGATTACTGAAGTTCCCCACAGGAATACAACCCAAGTAGAATTTCAAGTGAATGAAACACTAGAGACTGAAATCAGTTTACTCTTTCTAGCAATGTAACATCCAGCAAGCTTATTGTGAAGGATGCAGGTATCTCTGGAGTAACAGACACATACTAGCATAGCATGCTTCATCCATTTCTGTCCACTGTAAAGCCTTGAACGAGAAAGACTATGTGCACATAATGGGCTGAACTGGCTCATTTATGACCCAGATCAGATTTTTTTAATGGCAGTTTTAACTGTAAGAAACACATGGAATCGCATTTTTTCCAGTTCCTATTTTGGCCTCTGACAACCACAAGCACGCACATTTTAAATGGCCAAGCATAGATGATGGTACTGTGTGGAGCTAGAAGCGGTTTCATTGTTAGGCAGGGACACAGATGACACTATTAAAAGACCAGGGGAGCATAAGCCTCTCTACAGTGGTCATGATATATTACACTGAAGCTTTCTGGGAATTATGTGTCCTGCTGATTGTTATATGGATGTAATGTCTATCATTTGTACATTATTATGTATGGCTGCTATGCATTCTCATACATTTGTGAGAGAGACAGCTTCTGAAAAAAACACACAGGAGAGACAGAGGAAACCTCTAAATACTAAAAAAAAGTCAACCAGCTCCAACATCACTCCGACCGTTTCCTGGCCTTAACCTTCACTTTGGTTGACTGTGTATTATGGTGCCCAGCATAACATACATGGTGCAAGGGTAGGAGGACAGGAACACATAGATGGAGGATTCATTCAGATGAAGCAATGCAAAGCAAGTTTGTGTTGGTGAGAACAGATGTTTCATAGACATTTTTATTTATTTA
>NW_018128156.1:13681-15180 GCF_001952655.1 Monopterus albus
TTTCTCTGAGATGCTAACAAGGTGGTTCGGGAAATGGAAGGGTCTGATTACCTCCATTATGATGTCAGCGGCCGTCTTCCTTGCCATACTTGTCCTTTGTGGGTGTTGTTGCATCCCATGTATCAGAGCAAATGGCAGTTTTCTTTATAACATCGGGGATGCAGAGCACATTAGTAAGGCCACAGTATGTAGAATAGTTCGGAAAGTGTGCCTCACCCTCAAGCGCTTTCTGTGAATTTTTGTTGTGTTTCCTGGGCACAAACCCCTCAGAGCCATTAAAGAGGAGTTTCACAGGATTGCAGGTTAGTGGTATTGAATTCGTTTCAGTAAGGCTAATCTGACAAATGATGATCAGTTAATAACATCTTGATGTGACCTCTGGAAATAAACTAATAATTAGAAGCCCCTTCAGGATTTCCTAATGTGGTTGGATGCATTGATGGCACACATATTCCCATCAATGCACCTACATGAAAATTAAAATTCAATTCTTATATTATTACATCAGTGTTGGGTCAATTTTAAAAAAGTATTTTGATTAATGTAATAATTACTCTCCATAAAACGTACTGGATTATTTATTAATCATTACTTTACAAATCCCATATCAACCACAATAGGAATTTTAAGAAAGGGTAGACATAAAACTGCACTTTTAATTCGTACAAAAATCGGTATTTTATGCAATTACTGAAGTTACTCATTCAATTATTGAAGAATTAAGAACCATTCCTTACTTTACAAGTGACAAATAATAACAATACTAACATTATTTAGTAATTACTTACACCGAACACTGTATGATTAAAATGTAAACGTACCCATTGACTCGGGCAGCTATTTTCCCCCAAGCTAACTCTTTCTCTTTCGCCACTGCAGCCGTGTTGTTTTTTTTATTTTTTACGAAATATGGGCTCGTAGTCACTATATGCTTGTAGTAGCACATCCATTTCTGTCGGGGAAAAACGCAGACCTATTTTGGCTTGGTCCTGTTGCCATGGTGACTCGTAATTTCTTCACTCCATTGTTCAGGGCTTTTTATAGTCGCGTGGCACGCGCCTAACTCTGAGTCAGACAACTCAGAGTTGATTAAACCAACTCTTTTCAGCTGTTCTGAAACCGAAAACTCAGAGTTTTCCAACTCTGAGTAAGTCAACTCAGAGTTCAGGTTTGAACTCTGAGTTTGTTAAACCGCCTTCTTGAAATAGGCCCCTGGTCCAGTTCCACCAGGGGCCTGTTGCACAAAAGTAGAATTAAGACATCCAGGATAAATGACTGAGCTGAGCTCAATGAATCCAAAACACGTGCGTCCAGGCTTAATTGGTTGCACAAAGACCAAGCCAGGATGAGCAGACACGGATTCATCAAGCCAGGTGTAACCAATCCTGGATATGTGCGCATTCACGGCTCACTCAAATAGACCCCGCCACCGATCACAGATTCACTGATTCACCATGGCAACTAGAGCGGCGTACTTTTCCCCGTCGGAGGCACAAATC